>NW_027625742.1:0-6762 GCF_034508935.2 Berghia stephanieae
TTTCTATTTTTTTTTCGATTCAGAGTGCGGACTGCAAAATAAAAAGTCGCGTGGAAATATGCTTTTTTTTTTTTTTCTTTCGTTTCAGACGCTGCAGAAATAAACGCGTGGAGAATAATTGCTTTTTTATTTTTTTTTCGATTCAGAGCGCGGACTGCAGAATAAAAGTCGCAGTTGGAGAATATTTCCATTTTTCTTATTTTTCGTTTCAGAGCGCGGACTGCAGAAAATAAAGTCCGCAGAGGAAATACTTTCGCATTTTTTTTTTTCTATTCAAGCGCGCTGCAAATATAATCGATGGGAGAATACTTTAGCATTTATCTTTTATATGTTCGAGCACGACTGCAGAAATATAATTTTTGAGATATTCCAGTTTTCATTATTTTTTTCGATCAGAGCGCGACTGCAAAATAAAAGTTTCGAGGAGATCTTTCGCATTTTATATATTTTTCGTTAGAGCGGGACTCTAAATTTAAGTTTGTTGAGATACTTTCGCATGTTCATTATTAAGTCGCAGAGAATGCATATATAATTTCGCATGAGCTACTTTCGCATTTAAATCGATTGTAGATTCCGGGATTAATAAAGCCGGCATGAGAATATTCGCATTTTTCTTGGATCTTTCGATTAACAGATTGCAGAAAAAAAGTCGCGGCTGAGAAATAAATCCAGTATTTTATTTTTTTTTTTTCTTTTCAGAGCGCGACTGCAAAATAAAAGTCTGCAGGGGAAATACTTTCGCATTTTTTTTTTTTTTTTTGATTCAGAGCGCGGACTGCAGAAATAAAATCCGAGCGGGAAAATACTTTAATTTTTTTTTTTTCGTTCAGAGCGCGACTGCAGAAAAAAAAGTCGGCAGTTGGAGAATACTTTTGCTTTTATTTTTTTTTTCGATTCAGCGCGACTGCAGAAATAAAAGTCCGCAGTGGAGAATACTTTCGCATTTTTCTTTTTTTTTTTTTCGATTAAGGTGGACTGCAGAAATAAAAAGTCCGCAGTGGGAGAATACTTTCGCATTTTTTTTTTTTTTTTTTCGATTCAGAGCGCGGATGCAAAATAAAAGTCCGCATGGAGAATACTTTCGCATTTTTTCTTTTTTTTTTTTTTTTCGATTCAGAGCGCGACTGCAGATATAAAAGCTGAGTGGAGAATACTTCGCATTTTATCTTTTTTTTATTTCGTTACAGCGGATCTGCAGAAATTTAAAGTCCGCATGGGAATACTTTTGCATTTTTTTCGTTTTTTTCGATAACAAGCGCGACTGCAGAAATAAAAAGTCCCAGTGGAGAATACTTTCATTTTTTTCTTTTTTTTTTTCGATTCAGAGCGCGGACTGCAAAATAAAAATCGCAGTGGAAATAATTCCATTTTTTCTTTATATTCGTTTCGAGCGCGGACTTGCTAACATAAAGCCGAGGGGAAAAATTCGCATGTAATTTTTTTTCTTTATTTTACCGGACTGCAAAAAAAATCGCAGTGAGAATACTTGCATTTCTTTTTTTTTCGTTCAGAGCGCGGACTGCAGAAATAAAAAGTCCGCAGTGGAGAATACTTTCCATTTTTTTTTTTTTTTTCGATTCAGAGCGGACAGCAAATAAAAAGTCCGAGTGGGAATACTTTCGCATTTTTCTTTTTTTTTTTCTTAGCGGAGCAAAATAAAAGTCGGGAGAATATCATTTTATTTTTTTCGTTAGAGCGGGACTGCAAATAAATCGATGGGAGAATACTTTCGCATTTCTTTTTTTCATTCAGACGCGACAAAAAAGTCCGCATGGAGATACTTTCGCATTTTTTTTTTGTCAAGCGGGATGCAAAATAACCGAGTGAGAATACTCCATTTTTTTTTCGTCAAGCGACGCAGATAAAAATCCAGGAGAATACTTCCTTTTTTTTTTTTTTTTCAACGCGCAAAATGCATGTTTCTTCTTTTGTAAGCGCGGTAGAATAAATCCGAGGAGACCATTTTTTCGATTAGCGCGCAATAAAAAGCGCGAGAATATTTCGCATTTTTTTTTTTCTAAGGGGCCAAATAAAAGTCAGTGGAATATTCCTTTTTTTTTTCGTTAGAGATGCAGAAAATCCGGAAACTTCCATTTTTTTTTGATCAAGGCGGATGCGAATAATCTGGGAATCTTTCTTTTACTTTTGTAAGCGCGGAAATCGCATGATTCGATTTTTTATCAGGGAAAAAATCTGAATCTTTCATTTTTTTCATAGAGCCGAGAAAAATCGCATGGTTTCATTTTCTTTTTTTTGTCAAGGACTGCAAATTAATCGTGGGGAATACTCCATTTTTTCAAGCGCGAAAATCGTGAAACTCGATTTTTTTTCGATTCAGGACGAAAAGCCGTGAATATTCGCATTTTTTTTTTTTTTATCACGGCGCAAAAAAATCCCTGGAATACTTCCTTTTTTCGATTCAAGGGACGCAGAAAAAGTCCGCATGGGAGATACTTCCTTTTTTTTTTTGTTCAGACGCGAGCAATAAAAGCGCAGTGAGATACTGCATTTTTTTTTTTTTCAGACGGACAAAAAAGTGAGTGAAATTTCTTTTTTTTTTCGATAAGCGCGGTGCGAAATCCATGGATTCGCTTTTTTTGTCAAGGGACTCAATATAAATCGCGTGGATATCCATTTTTTTTTTTTCGATTCCCGATCAAGGTGGAGAAACTTGATTTCTTTTTTTTTTTACGACGAAATAAAATATGGGAATACTTTTTTTTTTTTCGATTCAGCGCGACTGCAGAATAATCGAGTGGAGATACTTCATTTTTTTTCGTTTAAGCGCGACTGCAATAAGCGCAGGGGAGAACTTGCATTTTTTTTTTTTTTGACGGATAAATAAAATCCATGGTTTTTTTTTTTTTTCGTCAGAGGATGCAGAAAAAAATCCGGATACTTCACTTTTTGTTCAGAGCGGATGCAATAAACGAGGGGAATTTTTTCGAGAGACTGCAATAAATCGCAGTGGAAATATCGCATTTTTTTTTTTTTTTGGATCAAGCCGCGTAAATACCTTCTTTTTTTTATTCAGCGGGACTGAATAAGTCGCATGGAAATACTTTCATTTTTTTTTTTCTTAGAGCGGACTGCAGATAAAGTCGCAGAGAATACTTCGCATTTTTTTTTTCGTCAGCGGAGCAGAAAAAAGTCCCGGAGATCTTCATTTTTTTTTTTCGATCAAGCGCGGCAAAATTATTCTTTTTTTTATCTTTCGCATTTCGTATTGATAGCCGACATAAAATCGTGAATTTTTCTTTTTTTTTTTTTTTTTCGATCAGAGCAGAAATAAAAAGTCGCAGTGGAGAATACTTTCCATTTTTTTTTTTTCGGGGTTCAGAAAGCGGATGAGAATAAATTCGCATTTTGATATTGGGCTTTTTATTAAATCCGAGGGGAACTCGAATATTATTATTTTCGAATTCTGCTTAATTAGTCGAGGGGGAAATAATCGCATTTGTTTTTTTTTTTGATTACGTTAATAAGTCGAGGGTGAGAATAAAAAGTTTTGGTATTTTTTTTCGATTTAACTATATTTAAAATCTCAGGGGAGAAAATTTAAAAATCCTTTTTTTTTTTTTTTTCATGTCTATATAATTCGATGAGAGCTCATTTTTAGATTCGGCATGAGAATAATCGCATTGTTTTTTTTTTTTCAGACGCGGCTGAGAAATAAAGCGCGAGGGAGAAATCTCTTTTTTTTTTTTTTTTCGATCAGATAGCGCAGAAAAACTTTGGATTTTCCTTTTTTTTTTTTGAGCGACGGAACAGAATAAAAGTCTCAGATTTTCCTTTTTTTTTTTTTTGTTCTCGAAATTAAAGTGCAGGAAATAATTCGCAGTTTTCTTTTTTTTTCTTTATTTCGATTAAGCGCGGGAAAATTAAATCATGGAGTTTTCGCTTTTCATTTATTAAGAGCGCAGATAAAATCGATGTACTTTTTTTTTTTTTCGATCAGAGCCGCAGTGAAAAAATCGCATATCTTTTTTTTTTTTTCGACGGACGCAGAAATAAAATATGGAGAATCTTTTTTTTTTCTTTTTTTTCGATAAGCCGGGTGAGAATTTAGTCCTGAAATTTTCGCAGTTTCTTTTTTTTAATCAAAGCGGCTGGAAAATCGCATTTTCTTTTTTTTTTTTTCGATCGACGCAGAAAAAAATCCGAGTGGGAAATCTCATTTTTTTTTTTCGATTCGAGCGTCAGACTGCCAGATAAAATCGCATGATCTTTTTTTTTTTTTTTCGATTCAGCGGACGCATAAAAAGCAGTGGGGAATACTTTCGCATTTTTCTTTTTTTTTGTTTCAGAGCGACGCGATCAGAATATAATCGATTTATTTTTTTTTTTTTATTCGATTAAGCCAGTGAGAATAAAATCGCATTGAGTTTTCACTGTCTTTTTAATCCGTGAGACACGCATAATTATGTCGAAGACTTTCGCAATAATCTTTTTTTTTTCGATTGGCCTAATTTATCGAGGGGAGATAATTTCGCATTTGTTTTTTTCGCGCGACTTTTTTAAAATCCGCGTGAGAATAATTCGCATTATTTTTTTTTTTTTTTCGAGCGGGCGCGATGTGCAGGAAATATTTCGCATTTTTTTTTTTTTTTTCGATTCAGACGGACTGAAATAAAAGTCCACAGTGGAGATACTTTCCATTTTTTCTTTTTTTTTTTTTCGATTCGAGCGCGGACGCAAAATAAAAAGTCGCAGTGGGAGAATACTTTCGCATTTTTTTTTTTTTTTTTTTTAGACGGAGCAAAATATAAATCCGAGTGGGATTATTTTTTTCTCATTTTTTCGATCAGAGCGCGGACGAGATAAAAAGTCGCAGTTGAAATACTTTTTTGCTTTTTATAATCGAGGCGGACTGCAGAAATAAAATCCATTGAAATACTTTGCGCATATACTTTTTTTCGTCAAGTGGACTGCAGAATTAATTCCGTTGGAATACTTTCGCATCTTTCTTTTTATTTTTTTTCGATTGAGGAATGCAAAATATAAAGTCCGCGGAGAATACTTTCGCATTTTTCTTTTTTTTTTTTCGATCAGAGCGGACTGCAGATATAAAATCGCAGTGGAATATTCCATTTTCTTTTTTTTTTCCACGGACTGCAGAATTTAAGTCCCATGAATACTCGCTTTTCTTTTTTTCATCACGCGACGCAGATAAAGTCCGATGAATACTTTCGCATTTTTTTTTTGATCAAGCGCGACTGCAGAAATAAGTCCAGTGGAAAATTCCATTTTTTTTTGTTCAAGCCGACTCAGAAAAAAATCGAGGAAATATTCATTTTTTTTTGTAGAGCGCGACGCAGAAATAATCCGAGGGGAGAACTTCATTTTTTTTTTTTGTTCGACCGATGAGAAATAAAGTCGAGAGAATCATTTTCTTTTTTTTTTTCGTTCAGAGCGACAAAATAAAATCGCGGAATACTTCCTTTTTTCTTTTTTCGATAAGCGCGGACGCAATAAAACCAGTGAAATACTCGCATTTTTTTTTTTCGTTAACGACTGCAATTTAAAGCGCATGGAATACTCATTTCTTTTTTCTAACGCGACTCAGATAATCGCATGAAATACTCGCATTTTTTTTTTTTTCAGACGGCGCAAAATAAATCCATGATCTTTCCATTTTTCTTTTTTTTTGTTTCAAGGCGGACGCGAAAAAAAAGTCCCTGGGAGAAACTTTTCATTTTTTTTTTTTTTCGTTCAGAGCCGGGGCGCAGTTAAAAAACCGCTTGGGGAATACTTTGCATTTTTTTTTTTTTTTTTCGTTAGAGCGCGGCTCAAAATAAAAAATCCCCGTGGGAATTTTCGCATTTTTCTTTTTTTTTTTTGTTCGAGCGGGACTGCAGAAAAAAAAAGTCCGCATGGGGAAAAACTTTGAAATTTTTTTTTTTTTTTTTCGATTCAACGGAAGCAAAATAAAAATCCAGGGAGAATCTTCCTTTTTTTTTTTTTTTTTTTTCAAGGGCCCCGCAAATTAAAAATCCGCAGTGGGAAATACTTTCGCATTTTTTTTTTTTTTTTTTCAAGCGGGACTGCAGAAATAAAAAGTCCGCAGTTGGGGAATACTTCCATTTTTTTTTTTTTTGATTCAGAGCGCGACTGCAGAAAAAAAAAGTTCGCAGTGGGAGAATACTTTCGCATTTATCTTTTTTTTTTGTTTTAGAGCCGGGACTGCAGAAAAAAAAGTCCGCAGTGGGGGAATACTTTCGCATTTTTTTTTTTTTTTTCGATTCAGAGCGCGGACTGCAGAAATAAAAAGTCCGCAGTGGGAGATACTTCGCCTTTTTTTTTTTTTTTTTTCGATTCAGAGCGCAAAAGAAAATAAAAAGTCTGCAGTGGGAGAATTCTTTCGCATTTTTCTTTTTTTTTTCGTTTCAGAGCGGGACTGCAGAAATAAAAGTCCGCAGTGGAGAATACTTTCCCTTTTTTTTTTTTTTGATTAGAGCCGGGCGCAAATAAAAATCGCTGGGGAATATTGCATTTTTCTTTTTTTTTTTTTGCGGCCGATGCAAAATAAAAAGCCGCAGGGGGGAAAAACTTTTCCCATTTTTTTTTTTTTCAAACCGGGGTGCGAATAAAAATCCCCAGGGAAATACTTTCGCTTTTTTTTTTTTTTTTTTTCAACGGACGCAGAAAAAAAAGTCCGGTGGGAGAATACTTTTGATTTTTTTTTTTTTTCGATTCAAGCGGGGGCGCAGAAAAAAAAAGTCGCAGTTGGGGGAATATTTCGCATTTTTTTTTTTTTTTTTT
>NW_027625743.1:0-2500 GCF_034508935.2 Berghia stephanieae
AACGCACAAACCCCCCCCCACAAAATTCCCCCCTTTCCCAACAAAAAAGCCCCCCGAATCAAAACATAACCTTTTAGATAAATCAACAGTCCCCCCCCCACAAACAAAGAGGGAAAAAAATGCAAAGGAACTTTTAAAAAGAGGCCCAGGGGGCCCTTTCCCCCAAAACCCCCGATGGGAATCAAAAACATCTCCCCCTTTTCATAACCGAGATTTTTCACCAAAAATTCCCCCTAAGCGAGCCCGCCTGGAATGGGGGAAAAAATAAACCCAAAATCCCCATCACTTTTAAAATGGGAAAATAGGGGTTTCCCCAAACCCAAAAAAAAAAGTTTTTTTTAAACCCCAACCCCCACACAAAAAAACCCACACATGCTTTAAAACAAAAAACACCCCCAAAACACCCAAAAACCCCACAACCCCGCCAAAAACACAACCAAAATTAACCTGTGGCCCCAAAAGGGAAAAAAATTAATAAACCCCACAAATCCCCGATTCCCAAAAGCAAAATGAAGGTCCCCTTTTTTTTTTAATCCCTTTTGAAAATTACTTATATATTTTTTGTAATTTTTTAATCCCCTAAACCTTTTTTAAAAATTTTGGTTTCTGAAATTTGGGAAAATTTTTTGTTTTTAAAAAACACGGGTTTTGGGCCACTGGGTTTTTTCAATTTAAAAATTTTCTTTTTAAAGCGGGAAAGACTTTAAAACAATTTACTTTAATTGGCCCCCAAAGGGATGTTGTTTTTGAGCGAGGGTGAGTGGTGGGTTTTAAAAAAAAAGCAGTGGTTTAAAACGCATTCAACTTAATTGGGAAAAAAAAACATGAAAAACAAAAAACAAAGGGTTTATTTTGCCCCCCCGTGGCATTAAAGGGAAAAATTTTTTGGTCGGGGGGGAAGTTTGGGCCCCAAAAAATTGGGACCCTTTTGTCGCTATTGGGAAACAAGGGGGTCTTTTTTTCCCCCCCCCCCGCCTTTTTTTTGAATTGAAACCCCATGAAAAATTTAAAAAAGGTTACCCAGCTGGGGAAACTTTCCCACGAAAAGGGGAAGAAAACCCCCCCTGAAAAAGGAGACCGGGTTGGGAAGCTAGATTGGGGAAAAATTTTTTGGGGAAATTTTTTTTTTTGGAAAAACCCCGCGTGAACCCCAAAGGGGGTTGTGGGGGAGGAGCTAATTTTTTGGTTTTTTTGTATCCCCCTTTTATTTTTCTGCAAACATAAAAGGGCTCGGGGTTTGGGGGGCTACCAATGAAAAAAAAGGGTTTTCCCCAAGTTGTTCCGAAAAGGCCCGGACATTTTTTTTTAAACATCGGTTTTAGGGGCCCCCCGTGCAGTTCCCCCCCCCTTTTAAATATCCGGAAAATGCGGAAATCTGATGAAACATTTCAATTTTTGAAACGGACATGGGTTTTTTTGGACAAAAAAAACGGGGTCTTTTGAGTGCGAAAAAAGAAAAAAGCCCCAAATTTTGGGAAATCGATTTTAAAGGGGGTAAAAACATTTAAGGGGCTAATTTGAGAATTTTTATAAAGTATTTTCCCAATTTTTTCCCGGGTTGGTTTTTTGTTTTTTTATTTTTTTTTCCCCCATTCCCCTGGGTTTCCCTTTAATTCCCTTTTTCCCAAATGGTCATGCTATTTGCCCTCCCCGTGACATCCCCTTTTCAGGCAACAAAAAAGACAAAAACCCCCTTTTTAATTTTTCCAAAAAAGAAAAAATTTTTAAAAAAGATTTGTCTTTTTCCGGGGTTTTTTTGGAAAAAAGGGAAGGTTTTTTGATATATTAAAAAACATTTTCTGGGCGGGGTTTTCCCCCCCCAAAAACCCCCCTTTGTGGGCAAAAGGGGGGAACCAAAAATGTGTGTTTGTTTTCCCCCCTTAAAAATCCTTGGGGTTTTTCCCAAAAAATGCTTTTCCCCGTCCCCCTTTTTTTTTTGGGGTGGGGAATTTTTTCTTTTTTGGGTTTTGGGGTTTTGGGAGGGAAAACAGTCCCCAAATTTTCAGCGGGGGGGTGGGGAAAACCTTTTCCCGGATAAAGGTTTTGACAGGAACCCCAAAAAAGACTTTTTTCAAAACGGGTATATTTTTTAAAAATTTTAAAAAAAAAAGAAAAAAAAAAATTAAAAGGAAAAACTACTTGTAAAAATAAATTTTTTCATGGTGAAAAGTTTTTTTACCCCCGGAAATCTTTTTTCCCAAAAAAGTTTTTTTTTTAAAAAGAAAACACGAAAACCCCCAATATATTGATTTTGGGGTTTTTTGGGCACTGAGGGGGAAAAGGCTTTTAAAAGGGGCCCATTTCAAAACATTGAAAAAAGTTCCCAAAAATTTAACCCAAAAATTTTTTAATTTTTCCCCAAAACCCTTTCAAAAACGTTAAAAAAATGTGAAAAAAAGCTCCAAATTTTACCTTTTGGAAAAACCCAAAAATACACCCTACAAGATCTCCCCTCTCTCCCCTCCCCCCTCTCCTCTCCCCCTCTCCCCTCCCCCCCCTC
>NW_027625744.1:0-6756 GCF_034508935.2 Berghia stephanieae
AAAATCCCCATGGGAGAATCTTCGCATTTTTTTTTTTTTTTTTTCGATTCGAGCGGACTGCGAAAAAAAATCGCGGGGAAAATACTTTCCATTTTTTTCTTTTTTTTTTTTTTGATTCAAGGCGACAGCTAAATAAAAAGTCCCAGTGGGGAAAAATTTTCCCTTTTTTTTTTTTTTTTTTCGATTCAGAGCGCGGACTGCAGAAATATAAAGTCGGCAGTGGGAGAATACTTTCGCATTTTTATTTTTCGATTCACAGCGCGGACTGCAGAAAAAAAGTCCGCAGTGGAGAATACTTTCGCATTTTTTTTTTTCGATTTCAGAGCGCGGAACCAGATTAAAAAAAAGTCTGCAGTGGGAGAATACTTTTGCATTTATCTTTTTTTTTCGATTCAGAGCGCGGACTGCAGAAAAAAAGTCCGCAGTGGGAGAATACTTTCGCATTTTCTTTTTTTTTCCCTTTCAGAGCGCGGACTGCAAAATTTAACGTCCGCAGTGGGAAATACTTTCGCATTTTTTTTTTTTTTTTTTTTCGATTCAGAGCGCGGACTGCAGATTAAAAAGTCGCCGTGGGAGAAAACTTTCGCATTTTTTTTTTTTTCGATTCAGAACGCGGACCTGCAGAAATAAAAAGTCCGCCCGTGGGAGAATACTTTCGCAATTTTTCTTTTTTTTTTTTCGATTCAGAGCGCGGACTGCAGAAATTTAAAGTCCGCAGTGGGAGAATACTTCCGCATTTTATCTTTTTTTTTTCCATTCAGAGCGCCGACAGCATAAAGAAAAAGTCCGCAGTGGGAGAATACTTTCGTATTTTTCTTTTTTTTTTTTTTTGATTCAGAGCGCGGACTGCAGAAATATAAAGTCCGAAGTGGGAGAAATACTTAGCATTTTATCTTTTTTTTTTCGTTCAGAGCACGACTGCCCGAAATAAAAGTCCGCAGAGGGGGAATACTTTTGCATTTTTTCCTTTTTTTTCGAATAAAAGCGCGGACTGCAAAATAAAAAGTCCGCAGTGGGAGAATACTTTCGCATTTTATCTTTTTTTTTCGTTTAAGCGCGGACTGCAGAAATTTAAAAGTCCGCAGTGGGAAAACTTTCGCATTTTTCCCTTTTTTCGATTTAGAGCGCGGACTGCAAAAAATAAAAAGTCCGCAGTGAGAGTACTTTCACATGTTCTTTTTATTTTTTTTCGATTCAGAGCGCGAGAGCATAAATAAACGTCTGCAGTGGGGAAAAAACTTTCGCATTTTTTCTTTTTTTTTTTTTCGATTCAGAGGGTGGACTGCAGAAATAAAAAGTCCGTAGTGGGGGAATACTTTCGCATTTTTCTTTTTTTTTTTTTTTCGATTCAGAGCGCGGACCCGCAAAATAAAAGTCCGCAGTGTGAGAGTACTTCACATTTTTTCTTTATTTTTTTTTCGATTCAGACGCCGACAGCATAAATAAAAGTCTGCAGTGGGAGAATACTTTCGCATTTTTCTTTTTTTTTTTTTTTCAGAGCGCGGACTGCGAAATATGAAGTCCTGAGTGGGGGAATACTTTCCATTTTTTTTTTCGATTCAGAGCGGGACTGCAGAATAAAAGTCGGCAGTTGGGGGAATACTTTTGCATTTTTTTTTTTCGATTCAGAGCCGGACTGCAGAAATAAAAGTCCGCAGTGGGAAATACTTTCGCATATTTTCTATTTTTTTTTTTTCGATTCAGAGCGGACTGCAAAATAAAAAGCCGTAGTGGGGAATACTTTCGCATTCTTTCTTTTTTTTTTTTCGTTTTAAACGGGGAATCAGAAATAAAAAGCCGGGAAAAATTTCGCATTTTTTTTTTTTTTTTTTTCGATCAAGGGGGCCCATGCTTTTAAAATGTTGCAGTGGGAGAATACTTGCGCATTTTATTTTTTTTTTTTGTTTTTCAGAGCGCGGACGCAGAAAAAAAAAATCGCAGTGGGAAATAATTTCCAATTTTTTTTCTTTATCTTTTGTTTCAAGGGGCGGACTGCAGAAAAATAAAATTTTTCCAAAGGGGGAAAAACTTTCGCACTTTTTTTTTTTTTTTTTCTTTGATTCAGAGCGCGGGTGCAAAAAAAAAAGTCCGAAAGGGGAGAATACTTTTGCATTTTATTTTTTTTTTTCGTTTTAACGCGGACGCAGAAATTTAAAACCGCAGTGGAGAAATACTTTCCATTTTCCCTTTTTTTTTTGATTCAGGCGCGGGGCTGCAGAAAAAAAAATCCCAGTGTGAAGTCTTTTTCCCTTTTTTCTTTTTATTTTTTTTTCGATTCGAGCGCCGGAGCATAAATAAACAGTCTGCAGTGGAGAATACTTTCGCTTTTTTTTCTTTTTTTTTTTTCGTTCAAGCTGGACGCAGAAATAAAAATCCGTAGTGGGGAATACTTTCGCATTCTTTCTTTTTTTTTTTTTTTCGATTCAAGCGCGGACTGCAGAAATAAAAATCCGCTGGAGAGAATTTTAATTGTTTTTCTTTTTATTTTTTTTTAGAAATAAAAAGTCCGCGGGGTGGGGAATACTTCGCATTTTTTTTTTTTTTTTTTCGATTCAGAGCGTGGACTGCGGAAATAAAAAGTCCGTAGTGGGAATACTTTCGCATTCTTTTTTTTTTTTTTTCGATTCAGAGCGGGAATGCAGAAATATAAAGTCCGCGGAGAATACTTTCGCATTTGTTCTTTTTTTTTCGATAACAGAGCGCGGACTGCAGAAATAAAAATCCGCAGTGGGAGAATACTTTCGCATTTTTTCTTTTTTTTTTTTTCGTTCAGAGCGCGGACTGCAGAAATAAAAGTCGCAGTGGGAGAAAATTCCAATTTTTTCTTTTTCTTTTCGTTTTAAGCGCGGACTGCAGAAACATAAAGTCTGCAGAGGGAGAATACTTTCGCATTTTTGTTTTTTTTTTCTTTGATTTAGAGCACGGACTGCAGAAATATAAAGTCCGCGGAGAAATACTTCGCATTTTTTCTTTTTTTTTTCGATCAGAGCGCGGGCTGCAGAAATAAAAGTCCGCAGTGGGAGAATACTTTCGCATTTTTTTTTTTTTTTATTCAGAGCGGGCTGCAGATAAAAAAGTCCCCAGTAGGAGAATCCTTCGCATTTTTTTTTTTTTTTTTTTCATTCAGGAGCGCCCGGGCTGCAGATATAAAAATTCCCAGTGGAGAAAACTTTCCGTTTTATTTTTTCTTTTTGTTCAGACCTGGACGAGAAAAAAAAAGTCCCATGGGAAAAACTTTCCTTTTTTCTTTTTGTTTTTTTTAAAAACCCTTTTGACGCCGACAGCTAAAAGAAATGCCCAGTGGGGGGGAAAATTTTGCATTTCTTCTTTTTTTTTTCGATTCAGAGCGCGGACTGCAGAAATTAAAGTCCGCAATGGAAAAACTCTCCCTTTTATCTTTTTTTTTTTTTCAGACGCGGACTGCAGAAATTTAAAGTCCAGTGGGAGAAAACCCCGCATTTTATCTTTTTTTTGTTTTCAAAGCGGGCTGCAAAATTAAAAAATCCGAAGTAGAAAACTTTTCCCAAATTTTTTGTTTTTTTTCGATTTTAGAGCGCGGACTGCGAAAAAAAAAATCCGGGGGAGAATACTTCCGCATTTTTTCTTTTTTTTTCGTTTCAGACCGGTGACTGCAGAAAAAAAAAGTCCGCTGGGGAATACTTTCGAATTTTATAATTTTTTTTCGTTTTAGAGCGCCGTCAGCAAAAAAAAAGCCCAGTGGGAAATACTTTTGGATTTTTTTTTTTTTTTTTGATTTAAGCGCGGGGCGCAAAAATAAAATCCCCAGAGGAGAAAAATTTCCAATTTTTTTTTTTTTTTCGATTCAAAGCGCGACCGCAAAATAAAAATCCGCAGTGGGTAAACTTTCCATTTTTCTTTTTTTTTTGATTTTAGAGCGGGACTGCAGAAAAAAAAATTTCCCCAGTGGGAGAATACTTTTCATTTTCTTTTTTTTTTCGTTCAGAGCCGACGCAAAATAAAAAGTCCCCAGGGGGGAATACTTTTGCATTTTTTCTTTTTTTTTGTTCAGAGGCGGGCTGCAAAAAATAAAGTCCGGGAGTGGGGGGAAATATTTCCTTTATTTTTTTTTTTCGTTTTAGAGCGCGGACGCAAATTTAAAAAACCCGCTTTTGGGGAATACTTTCGCTTTTTCCTTTTTTTTTTCGTTAAAGCGCGGACTGAGAATAAAAATCCCCAGTGGGAGAATTTCTTTCGCATTTTTCTTTTTTTTATTTTTAAGCGGGGGCTGAAAAAATAAAAAGTCCCGAGTGGGGGAAAACTTTCGATTTTTTTTTTTTTTTTTTTTCGATTCGAGCGGGACTGCAAAAAAAAAAAATCCGCATTGGGTAATTTTCATTGCTTTTTTTTTTTTTTCGATTCAGACGGAAGCAAAATAAAATCCGGGGAGAAAACTTTGCATTTTTCTTTTTTTTTTTTGTTTCAGAGCGCGGGCGAAAAAAAAGTCCATGGGGGAATACTTTCAATTATTTTTTTTTTTTGATTCAAGCGCGGACTGCAGAATAAAAAGTCGGCTTGAGAATACTTTTGCATTTTTTTTTATGATTCAGAGCGCGGATGCAGAAATAAAAAGCCGCGTGGGGGGTACTTTCGCATTTTTTTTTTTTTTTTTTTCGATTCAGAGCGTGGACTGCAAAATAAAAATCCGTAGTGGGGGAAACTTTCGCATTATTTTTTTTTTTTTTTTTTCGTTCAGACGGGGAAAAACAGGGAAAAATAAAGTCCGCGGAGAATCTTTCGCAATTTTTTTTTTTTTTTTTTTTCGATTAGAACGCGGGCTCAGATTTTAAAAATCCGCAGTGGGAGAATACTTTCGCAATTTTTCTTTTTTTTTTTTTGATTCGAGGCGGACGCAGAAATAAAAAACCCCAGTGGGAGAATACTTTTGCATTTTTCTTTTTTTTTTTTCGTTTCAAGCGGGGGCTGCAGAAATAAAAAGTCCGCGTGTGAAGACTTTCACATTGTTTTCTTTTTATTTTTTTTTTTGATTCAGACGCCGACAGCATAAATAAAAAAATCTGCGTGGGAGAATACTTTCGCATTTTTTTTTTTTTTTTTTTCAGACGCGGACGCAGAAAATAAAATCCGGGGGGGAGAAACTTTTTTAATTATTTTTTTTTTTTTTTCAGAGCGCGGGACTGCAGAAAAAAAAGTCGGCAGTTGGAATACTTTCGCATTTTTTTTTTATCGATTCAGAGCGGGACTGCAGAAAAAAAAATCCGCAGTGGGAGAATCTTGCATTTTTTTTTTTTTTTTTCGATTCAGACGTGGGCTGCAGAAATAAAAAGTCCGTAGTGGGGGAAAAATTTCGCATTTTTCTTTTTTTTTTTTTTTTGATTCAGAGCGGGGAATGCAGAAATATAAAGTCCGCGGAGAATACTTTCGCATTTCATATTTTTTTTCGTTTAGGCGCGGGCTGCAATATTTTTAAAATCCCCAAATGGGGGAAAAATTTCGCATTTTTTTTTTTTTTTCGATTTAGAGCGCGGACTGCGAAATAAAAAGTCGCAGGGGGAATACTTTCGCATTTTTTCTTTTTTTTTTTTCATTCAGAGCGGGGGGTGCAGAAAAAAAATCGATGTGAGAATACTTTCCATTGTTTTCTTTTTTTTTTTTCGATTTAGGGGCGCCGCAGCATAAAAAAAAGTCTGCAAAGGGGGAATACTTTCGCATTTTTTTTTTTCTTTTTTTTTTTATTCAGAGCCGGACTGCAGAAAAAAAATCCGCACGGGGGAAATACTTTCGCATATTTTCTTTTATTTTTTCGATTGAGAGCGCGGGCTGCAAAAAAAAAAAATCCGCAGTGGGGAAAACTTTCGAATTTTTTTTTTGTTTTAGAGCGCGGGGCTGCAGAAATAAAATCCGCAGTAGAGAATACTTTTGCATTTTTTTCTTTTTTTTTTCGATTCAGAGCGCGGTTTCCGAAAAAAAGTCCGCATAGGAGAATACCCTTTGCATTTTTTTCTTTTTTTTTTTTGATTCAGAGCGCGGGACGCAGAAATAAAACGCCCTGGGGGAAAACTTTTGCCCCTTTTTTCTTTTCTTTTCGTTTCAAACGCGGGGCTGCGAAAATAAATCTGCAGGGGAGAATACTTTCGCACTTTTTTTTTACTTTTTTTTGATTCGAGCACGGACTGCAGAAAAAAAGTCCCGAGAAACTTTCGCATTTTTTCTTTTTTTTTTTCATTCAGAGCGTGGACTGCGAAATTAAAAATCCGCAGGGGAGAATACTTTCTCTTTTTTTTTTTTTTTTTTAGATTCGAGTGCGGACTGCAGATAAAAAAATCCCCAGGGGGGAACTTTCCATTTTTTTTTTTTTTTTTTTTTCGATTCAACCATTGCAGAAAAATAAAGTCCGCATGGGAAATACTTTCGCATTTTTTTTTTTTTCTTTTTTTTTTTTTTGATTCAGAGCGGATTGCAGAATAAAAAATCCGCAGTGGGAGAATACTTTCCATTTTATCTTTTTTTTTTTTCGTTTTAGAGCGCGGACTGCAAAACAAAAGTCCCCCATGGGGGAAAACTTTTGCATTTTTTCTTTTTTTTTTTTTGATTTAGAGCGGATGCAGATAAAAAAATCCGCAGTGGGAAATATTCGCATTTTTTCTTTTTTTTTTTTTTGTTCAGAACGCGGACGCGAAAAAAAACCCCATGGGAAATCTTTCGCAATTTTTTTTTTTTTTTTTCATCCCAAACGCGGACTGCAGAAAATTAAAGTCCGCTGTGGGAATACCCCCT
>NW_027625745.1:0-10000 GCF_034508935.2 Berghia stephanieae
AAAAAAAGTCATTAGGGTGGGGTGCCCGATAATGTTCCTAAATCAGTCAGCCCTTCACTTTTCAGCCACAGAATAGTTCTTAACATCAAAATGATGCCCAAAGTCTGAAGTAGGTACAAATAATATTGGACTAGGTTTTGTAGGATATCGAGGAAGACCTGAGATGCACATTCCTCCCACCAAATCCAAAGCATCATACCACCACTTTAAGTCACCTGGACCAACTACAAAAGACGTCCAACTTCTACGTCATGGCACAAGACCGAAGGGCTAGGGGCTAGGTGGTCGCTGGTTCGGATAGTAAGTAAGATAGGATATCGAGATGGGATTAAAAAATTGCCTTGTGTGGTAAAGTGGATTAATAGGTCTCAATACTTGTAAATTTGAAGCTTCAGTAAACGTGTTTAGTGATCCGAATGGTTAAAAATAATTAAAAGAAAATAGTATAAACATATTCAAAGCGTATTCCGCTGATTTACTATACGCAATGCACTTCACAATAATTCATCCCCCCCCCCCCCAGCAGTCCATATGGAACCACATTCCTTTTCCAAAGTACAATTGCTGTGAGGGGTCGTCTTATACAAGAGGAAGAATTGAATCATCCTTCTTCTTCTTTCAGCTTACCCCGCTTTTTTGCAGGGTTGCCATAATGAATGCCACATCTCCATGCATCTCGGTTCAGCGCATCATCTTCCTCCAGGCCCAGTTCTTTTATTATCATCCTTTACCTTATCCTACCAATTAGTCTTTGGGCGTCGCTTTTCCCTTTCCCGCTTTTTGTAAGTCCAATATTTTCCCTTTCCCCACGTACCCCCTCTCTCGTCTCTTTACATTCAAGAGGAAGAATTGAAAGTGAGCACAAAAAGGATGAGTAAGGGCGATTTTACTGTAAGAATTATTTCTAATGGTTAAATTTACACGCTGATCGAACAATAAAACCTTAGTGAGGCTTTATTTTAAATATATATTTATTTATTTATTTATCTCTTTTTTACTTATTTATTTATTAGTCTTATTTTTTTTTTATCATTTAATGTATTGTTTATTTATTTATTTATTTTTTGTTGTTTTGTTTTGTTTTGTTTGTTTTTTGTTTTTGTTTTGTTTTGTTTTTGTGTGTGTTTTTGTTTGTTTTTTTTTACTTTTTTAATTGACGTTTTATTTTGTTTTTTTTTTAAAGGTCAAAATCCCTTTTACCTGTTTATTGTCGTATTTAAAAGACGGAGATAAATCTAAATTGGCAAAGCAACGACAAACATAGGGTGTCCCCCATGCCTGAGGTTAAAAAAAAAAAGAATTTAAAAAAACAAACAAAAATACCAAAACCAAAAAAAAAAAACCTTTGTGAGGCGCACTGATTACAGTAAAACGGCTAAAATGAGCTATCACAATATATCTATATGTTTATAACAGTTTTTCACAAATAATCTGAGGCGGGTCTTACTTAGAATGTCGTTGCCCCTGTTTGGATATCCAGAAATGGTAAAGCTGTGGGAGTGGTCGGCGGTCACAATGGTCAGTGTGTTGTCATAGCCTGTCTTGCTTTGGGCAGTCATGACTGGAACAGATAGGGACAATGGTGATGGTTGTACAGGTGGTGGTCGTGGTGATGGTGATGGTGATGGTGATGGTTGTAGAGGTGGTGGTCGTGGTGATGAAGATGGTTGTAGTAGTGGAGGTGGTGATGGTGATGGTTGTAGAGGTCGTGGTGATGGTGTGTTGTAGAAAGTGGTCGTGGTGAGGGTGTGGTGGTAGAGTGGTGGTGGGGGTGATGGTGATGGTTGTAGTAGTGGGAGGTGATGTGGTAAAGGTGGTGGTGTGGTGATGGGATGGTTGTATAGGGGAGGTGGTGAGTGATGGGGTGGGGTGGTGGTCCCCTGGTGATGGTTGGTGATGTTGTTGTGGAGGTGGTGTGGGAGGTGGTAGGGGGGTGGCGGGGTGGGTTGTAGTAGTGGAGGTGGTGATCGTGGTGGTTGTAGTAGTGGAGGTGGTGATGGTGATGGTGGTAGAGGTGGTGGTCGTGGTGAGGGTGGTGTAGTAGTGGAGGTGGGAGGGGGTAAAGGTGGTGGGTGGGTGGGTGAGGGTTGTGAGGGGAGGTGGTGAGGGTGGTGAGGTGGTGGTCGGGGTGATGGTGATGGTTTAGTAGTGGGGGTGGTGATGGGGTAGAGGTGGTGGTCGGGTGAGGGTGAGGGTTGTAGTAGGGAGGTGGTGATGGTGATGGTGATAATGTTGATGTTGATGATGATGATGTGAATGAGTGTGATAGTACTATAATTGGCAATGATGATGAGTGCTTTGCTTTTGATGATGAGTGATGATGAGATGATGAGATGAGATGTGAGAGGGAATGTGTGATGACGATGTATGTGGTTGTGGCGGGGTTTAAAACCCCGAAAAAGGCGACCCAATGAAAGAATACAGTTAGTCTCCCCAAAAACCAGTTTTTTCCAGTTCGCCCCTCGGTGGGATTTTTGGGCCTCGTTTTTGTGAGGGCGGTCTTACGACACCTGGAAAACAAATCAGAAGATTTTTTTTTAGCAAATAAAAAAGGGAAAAAGAAATTCAACAAGTAAAGAATCATGTCTATTCCACACAAAAATAAAACACATTAAAGTCATTCCACAAAAGTAAAAACCTCAAGTCTATTTTCCCACAAAGAAAACAATCAATGTCATTCCACACAAGAACACAAAATCAATGTCTATTCGCACAAAGAAAAAACACTTTTCTATTTCCCCACAAAGTAAAACACATAATGTCTATTCCACCAAAGTAAAAACAATCAAAGTCTATTCCACACAAATAAAAAACTCAAAGTCTTTTCACACAAAAGTAACACATCAATGTCTATTTTCCCCAAAAAATTAAAAAAACAAGTCTATTTCCCCACAAGTAAAAACATCAATGTCTATTCAAAAAAGAAAACAATCAAGGCTATTCCAACAAAGTAACACACATCAAAGTCTTTTCCCTTTCAAAGTTAAAACAATCAATGTCTATTCCACACAAAGTAAAACACAAATGTTATTACAACACAAGTAAAACACTTTTATGCTATTCCCACAAAAAAAACCCAATGTTTTTAAAAAAAAACCATCAATGTCTATTACACACAAAGAAAAACCCTCAATGTCTATTCCCCAAAAAAAAAAAAAAAAGTAAAACCCATCAATGTCTTTCCACACAAGTAAAAACATCAATGTTTTTCCCCTTTAAATTAAAAAACACAATGTCTTTCACACAAAGTTAAAAAAACCAATTTCTATTCCAAAAAAAATAAAACTCAATGTCTATTCCACACAAATAAAAAAACATTCTTTCCTTAAAAAAAAAAACCAAAACAATGATTCCCCACAAAGTAAAAACTCAATGTCTTTCCACAAAATTAAACATCAATGTCTATTCCACAAAATTAAACACATCAATGCATTCACAAAAGTAAAAACTCAATTTTCTATTCACAAAAATAAAACACCAAGTCTATCCCAAAAAAGTAAAAAACAACAAATTTTATTAACAAATAAAAACCCCAATGTCTTTCCACACAAATAAAACCACATCAAAGTCTATTCCCCACAAGTAAACACTCAATGTCTATTCCAACAAATAACCAAACAAGATAAAAAAAAAAAACAAAGTAAAAAAAACAAACAAAAAAAAACCACCCAAAAAACAAAAAAAAAAACAACAAAACAAAAAAACCCTAAGAAATTAAAAACCCTCAAAAAAGGATAAAAAAAAAAAAAAGTCATCTCTCTTTCTCTCTCTCTCTCCTTTTTCCCCTCTTCCCTCTCTCTCCCCTCCTCCTTTTCTCTCTTCTCTCTCCCAAATAAAAATGAAAGACAAAAAAAAAAAAAACAACAAAAAAAAACCACCACAAACCACACAAACAAGGGAAAAAATAAAGCAGGAAAGGTGTATTGATAGGGACCTGCCCGCCAACAGTGTTTTCTCTGACGAAAAGAAAATTTTTTTTTTAATTTTTTTTAAAGGGGGCCTTTTTTTTCCCCCTTCCCCCAAAAAAATTTTACCAAAAAATTTTTTTTTTAAAAAAAAAAAAAACAAAACCCCCCCCTTTTAAAAAAAGGGCCCCCCCCCTTTTTTTTTTCCCCCCCCAAAAAACCCCCCCCAAAAATAAACCCCAAAGGAAAAAAACCCTTTAAAACCTTTTTTTTTAAAAAAAACCCCCCTTTTTTAAAAAAATTTTTTCCCAAAAATTTTTTTAAAATTTAAAAAAAAAAAAGGGGTTTTTTAAAAAATTAAAAAGGGGAAAAAAAAAGGGGGGGGTTTTTTTTGGGGGGTTTTAATTTAAAAAAAGGGGAAAAAGAAGGGGGGAAAACCCTTTTGGGGGTTTGGAAAAATAAAAAAAATTTTTGGGGGGGGGGGTGATGATGTTTATGATTTTGGGGGGGAAAAGGGGTTGATGATGATGGTAAAGAAAAAAAAAAGGGGGGGGGGAAAAAAAAAGGGGGGGGGGGGGGAAAAAAAAAGGGGGGAAGGGTAATGATTTTTTAAAAAAAGAAGATTTTGGTGAAGAAGGGGGGGGGGGGAAAAAAATAAAGATGAGGTTTATCCAAAAAAAAAAAGGGGGGGGTTTTTTTTATGAAAAAAATGAAAGGTGATTAAAAATGATGATGAAGGTGATGAGGGAAAGATGATGAAGATGATGATGATGGGGGGGGGGAAAAAAAATGGAAAAAAAAAAAGGGTTTTTAAAAAAGATGAAGAAGGGTAAAGATTAAGATGGGAAGGGTAAAAAAATGAGAAATGCCAAAAAAAAAAAGGGGGGGGGGTAAAGAGGGTGGTGAACCCCCAAAAAAAAAGAAAATGGGTTTTTTTAAAAATTTTTGGGGGGTTTTTAAAAAAAATTTAAGACCAGGGGAAAAAATTTTGGGAAAAAAAAAAAATTTTTTTTTTAAAAAAAAAAAGGTTTTGGGCCCCAAAATTAAAAAGGGGGAATTTTTTTTTTTTTTAAAAAAAAAAAAATAAAGAAAATTTTTTTTCCCCCCCAAAAAAAAAAAAAAAAAAATTTTTTTTTTGGGGGGGGGTTTTTTTAAAAGGGCCCAAAAAAACCCCAAATTTAAAAAAAAAAATTTTTTCCCGTTTGGGGGGGTTTTTTGGGTTTTGGCCCCTTTTGGGCCCTTTTTTTCGTCCCTTTTTTTTTTTAAAATTTTTTTTAAAAAAAAAAGGTTTTTTTTAAAAATTTTAAAAAGGGGGGGGAAAAATTTTAAATTTTTTCCCCCAAAAAATTTTTTTTAAAAAACCAAAAAAAAAAAATTTTTTTTTTAATTTTTCCCAAAATTTTTTTTTTTAAAATTTTTTTAAAACAAATTTTTTTTAAAATGGTTTTTAAAAAAAACCCCCCCCCAAAAAATTTTTTTGGTTTAAAAAAAAATTTTTTTTTTTTTAAAAAAACCCTTAAAAAATTTTAAAACCCCAAAAGGGGGGAAAAAAAAAAGGGGTTTTTTCCCCCCCCCAAAAAAAAAAAAAATTTTTTTAAAAAAAAAAAATTTTTAAAAAGGTTTTAATTTTTTTTTTAAAAAAAAAATTTAAAAAAAATTTCTAAAATTTTTTTTAAAAAAAGGGGGGGTTTTTTAAAAAAAAAAAAAATTTTCCCCCCCAAATTTTTTCCCTTTTAAAACCCCCTTTTGAAATTACCCTTTTTTTTTTTTTAAATTGGGGCCCCCCCGAAAATTTTTTTTTTAAACCCAAAAAAAATTTTTGTTTTTTTTAAGGGTTTCCCCCCCCTTTTTTTTAAGGGGGGGAAAAAAAAAAAAAAAGTTTTTTTTTTAAAAAAAAAAAAAAGGAAAAAAAAAATTTTTTTTAAAAAAAAAAATTTAAGGGGAAAAAAAAAAATTTTTTTAAAAATTTTTTTAAAAAAGGAAAAAAAAAGAATAACCCCTTTTTTTTTTAAAAAATTTTTTTTTTAAAAAAAAAAACTTTAAAAAAAAAACCCAAAAAAATAAAATTTTTTAAAAAAAAATTTTTTTTTTTCCCCCAAAAGGCCCCCAAACCCCCTTTCCCTCCTTTAAAAAAAAAAAAAAAAAAAAAAAAACCCCCCCCAAGGGGTTTTTAAGGGGGAAACCCCCCCCGGGGGGAATTTGGGGGGCCCCCCAAAAGGGGGCAAAGAATTTTTCCCCCCTTTTTGGCCCCTTTGGGTTTTGGGGGAAAAATTTTTCCCCCCATTTGGGTTTTTAAAAAAACAAACCAAATTTTTTGGAAAAAAATTTTTTTTTTACCGGGTTTTTTTTTTTTGGGGAAAAAAAATTTAAAAATTTTTTTTTCCAAAAAAAAACCCCCCTTTCCCCCCGGGGGGTTTTTTTTTTTAAAATTTTTAAAGGGGGGGGGGGGGAAAATTAAAAAAAAATTTTTTGGGGAAAACCCCCCAAAAATTTCCCCCTGTTAATTTTTTTTTTAAAAAAAAAAATTTTTCCCCCCCGGAAAAAAGGGCCCCTTTTTTAAAAATTTAAATTAAACAAAAAAATTTTTTTTTAAAAAAAATTTTTTTTTGTTAAATTGTTTTTTTAAAAAAAAAAACCCTTTTAAAATTTTTTAAAAAAAAAAAACCCCCCTTTTTTTTTTTTGGGGGCCCCGGGTTTTTTTTTTTAAAAAATTTTTTTTTCTTAAAGGGGGAAAAAAAGGGGAAAAAACCCAAAAATTTTTTTAAAAAATATTTTTAAAAAAAAAAAAATTTTTTTAAAAAAAAAAATTTTTTTTAAAAAAAAAACCTTTTAAAAAAATTTTGGGGGGTTTTTTTTTTTTTAAAAAAAAAATTTTTTAAAAAATTTTTAAAAAAATTTTTTTTTTTTTTTTTTCCCCTTTTTTTGGGGGGGGACCCCCCCCCCCCCCCAAAAAACCCCAAAAAAAATTTTAAAAAATAATTTTAAAAAAATTTTTTTAAAAAAAAAACCCGGGTTTTTTAAAAAAATTTTTTAAAAAAAAAAAACTTAAAAAATTTTTTTTAAAAGAAATTTTTTTTTTTAAGGGTTTTGGGGGGAAAAATTTTTAATTTCCCCCAAAAAAAAAAAGGGGGGGGGTTTTTTAAAAAAATTTTTTTTCCCCGGGGTTAAAAAAGGGGGGGGGCAAAAAAGGAAAAAAAGGAAAAAAAAAATTTGGGAAACCCCTTTTTTTTAAAAACCGGGAAAAAAACCCCCCGGGGGAAAAAAATTTTTTAAAAAAAATTCCAAAATTTAAAAAAAAGGTTTAAAAAAGGAAAAAAAAATTTCCCCCCAAAAAAAATTTTTCCCCCCTTTGGGGGGGGGGAAAAAAAAAATTTTTTTCCAAAAAAAGAAAAAAAAAAAAATTAAAAGGGGGTTTTTTTAAAATTTTTTTTTTTAAAAATTAAAAACCCCCCCCCCCCAAAAAATTTTTAACCCCCCTTTTTAAAACCCCAAAAAAAAAAAAAAAAATTAAAAAAATTAAAGGGAAAAAAAAACCCCCTTTTTTTTTTTTTCCCTTTTTTAAAAAGGGGTTTTTTAATTTAAAAAAAAAAAAAGGGGGGTTTTTAAAATTTTTTTTTTTAAAAAAATAAAATTTTTTTTTGAAAATTTTTAAGAAAAATTTTTTTTTTTAAAAAAAAAAAAAAAAATTTTTAACCCTTTTTTTTGGGTTTTTTAAAAAAAAAAAAAATTTAAATGTTTTAAAAAATTAAAAATTTTTTTTCATTTTTAAAAGGAAAAAATTTAAAACTTTAAATTTTTTTTATTTTTTAAATTTAAAAAAACCCCCAAAAATTTTTTTTTAAAAAAAAAAATTTTAAAAAAGGGGGGCCCTTTTGGGGAAAAAAAAAAAAAAACCTTTTTTTCCCCCCCTTTTTTTTTTTTAAAAATTTTTTAAAAAAAACCCCCAAAAAAATTTTTTTTTTTTTTATTTTTTTTTAAATTAAAAAACCCCCCTTTTTTTTTTTTTTTTGGCCCCAAAAAAATTTTAAAAAAATTTTAAAAAAAAAAAAAAAGGGGGGAAAAAAAATTTTTTTTAAAAAATTTTTTTGGGTTTTTTTAAAAAAAAAAAATTTTAAAAAAATTTTAATTAAAAACCCCTTTTTTTTAAGGGGCCCTTTTAAAAAAAACCTTTTTTTAAAAAAAATTTTTATTTTTCCCCTTTTTTTGGAAAAAAGGTTTTAAAAAAAGGGGGGGAAAAAAAAAATTAAAAAATTAAAATTTTTTTAAAATTTTTTTTTTAAAAAACCCCAAAAAAAAAAAAAAAATTTTTTTTTAAAAAAAATTTTTTTTTTTAAAAAAAAAATTTTTTTTTTCAAAAAAATTTTTTTCCCCCCCTTTTTTTTGGGGGCCCTTTTTAAAAAGGGGGAAAACCCCCCTTTTTTTTTCCCCCGGAACCTTTAAAACCCCCCAAAAAATTTTTCCCAAAATTAAAAACCCCCTTTGCCCTTTAAAGGTTTTTGGGTTAAAACCCTTTTCCCCCCTTTTTTTAAAAAAAAAAATTTTTTTTTTCCCCCCCTTTTTTTTTTAAAAATTTTTTTTTTTTTCCCCCCTTTTTTAAAAAAAAGGGGGGGTTTTTGGGGGGATTTTTTTTTTTTTTTTTTTTGGGACCGGGAAAATTTTTTTAAAAAAAAAAAAGCCCCCTTTTAAAAAAATTTTTTGGAAAAAAAAAATTTTTTTTTGGGGAAAAACCCGGTTTTAAAAAAAAAAAATTTTTTTTGTTTAAAAAAAAAATTTTTTTTTTTTTCAAAAATTTTTTTTTTTTTTAAAAAGGCCAAAGGGTTTTTTAAAAACCCCAAAAAAAGGGGAAAAAAAAATTTAAAAAAAAAAAAACCAAATAAAAATTTTTTTGGGGGAAAAAAATTTTTTTTTTTCCCAAAAAATTTTTTTTTTCCGGGGCCCCCCCCAAATTCCCAAAATTTTTTTTTTAAAAATTTTTTTTTGGGGGGGGAAAAAAAACCCCCCCAAAAATTTTAAAAAAAAATTTCCGGGGGTTTTTTTTCCCCTTTTTTTTTTCCCAAATTTTTCCCAAAAAATTTTTAATTAAAAAAAAAATCAAAAAAAAAATTTTTTTAAAAAAAATTTTTTTTTTTCCAAAACACCCCAAAAATTTTTTTAAAATTTTTTTTTTTCCCCCCCAACCGGGGGAAAAAATTTTTAAAAACCCCCCCCCTTTTTTTTTTCCCTTTTTTTTTGGTTTTTTTAAACCCTTTTAAAAAAAAAACCCCCCAAAAAAAAAATTTTTTTTTTCCAAAAATTTTTTTTTTTAATTTTTTTAAAATTTTTTTTTTTAAAAAATTTTTTTTTTAATTTTTAAAAAAATTTTTTTTTTTTTTTTTTTAAATTAAATTTTTAAAATGCCCCCTTTTTTTTTAAATTTTTTTTTTAATTTTAAAAAATTTTTTAAAAATTTTTTTCCCCCCCAAAAAAAAAAAAAAATTTTTTTTTTTTTTCCCCCTTTTTTTTTTTTTCCCCCCCCCAAAAACCAAGGAAAAAATTTTTCTCAAAAAAACTTTTGGTTTTTTTCCCCCCCCCAAAAAAAAAACCCCCCCAAAAAAAAAAATTTTTTCCCCTTTTTTTTAAAAACCCCAAAAAAAATTTTGAAAAAAATGGTTTTTTTTAAAAATTTTTTTTTTTTTTTTTAAATTTTTTGGGGGGGCCCGAACCCTTTTTTTTTTCCCCCTTTTTTTTTTTAAAACCAAAATTTTTTTTTTTGGGTTTTTTTGGGGGGGGCCCCTTTTTTTCCCCCCAAAAAAAAAAAAAAAAAAAAATTTAAAAAAAAAAAAAAAACCCGGCCCCTTCTTTTTAAAAATTTTTCCCCCCCGGGAAAAACCAAAAATTTTTTTTGGGGAATAAATTTTTTTCCCTTTTTTTTTTTTTTTCCCTTTTTTTTTGGAAAAAAAAAGGGGAAAACCCCCTTCCCCTTTTTAAAAAAAAACCCAAAAATTTGTTTTAAAAAAAAAAAAAAAACCAAAAACCCTTTAAAAAAAAAAAAAAATCCAAAAAAAAAAATTTTTTCAAAAAAAAATTTTTTTTTTTCCAAAAAAAAGGGGAAAAAA
>NW_027625745.1:15000-21454 GCF_034508935.2 Berghia stephanieae
TTTTTTTGGGGGGGGGGGGGTTTTTTTTTTTGGGGGGGGTTTTTTTGTGGGGTTTTGGGGGAAAAAAAAGGGGGGGGGAAAAAAAAAAAAAGAAAAAAAAGGGGGGGGGGGGGGGGGGGGGAAAAGGGGAAAAAAAAAAACCCGGGGGGGGCCAGGGGGAAAAAAAAAAGGGGGGGGAACCCCCGGGGGCCCCCAAAAAAGGGGGGAAAAAAAAGGGGGAAAGGGAAAACCCCAAAAAAAAAAAAAAGGGAAAAAAAAAAAGGGGGGGGGGGGGGGGGTTAAAAATTCCCCCTTTTTTTTTTTTAACCTTGAAAAAAAGGGGGAAACCCCCCCAAAACCCCCCCCCCAAATTTTTTTGGGTTTTTTAAAAAAAAAAGGGGGGGGGTTTTTTTTTTTTGGAAAAAATTTTTTTTTGGGGGAAAAAATTTTTTAAAAAAGGTTTTTAAAAAAAGGGGGGTTTTGGAAAAAATTTTAAAAAAAAAAGAAATTTTTCCCTTTTAAAAAACCCCCTTTTTTTTTTTTAAAAATTAAAAAATTTTTTTTTTTTTTTAAAACCCCCTTTTTTTTTTTAAAAATTTTTTAAAAAAAAAATTTTTTTTTGGGTTTTTTCCCCCCCCAAAAAAAAAAATTTGGGTTTTCCCCCCCCCCAAAAAAAAAAAGGGCCCCAAAATTTTTTGTTTTTTTAAAAAGGAAAAAATTTAAAAAAAATTTTTAAAAAATTTTTAAAAAAATTTTTTTTTAATTTTTTTTTTCCAAAAAAATTTTTTTTTTTCCCCCCCGGGGGTTTTTTTTTTTAAAAAAATTTTTTGGGTTGGGGGGGGCCCCCTTTCCTTTTTTCCCCCCCCTTTTAAAAACAAATTTTTCCAAAAAAAAAAACCCCCCCTTTTCCCCCCCCCCTTTTTTTTTCCCCCCCCTTTTTTTTTTCCCCCCCCTTTTTTTTCCCCCGGGGGAAAAAAGGGGGAAAAAAAAAAAAATTTTTTTTTTTTTTTGGGGGGTTTTTTTTTAAAAAAAAAATTCCCCAAAGGCCCAATCCGGCCCCAAAACCCCCCCCCGGATTAAACCCCCAAAAAAAAAAAAAAAGGGGGCCCCCCCCCAAAAAAAAAAAAAAAAAGCCGGGGTTTTTTTTTTTTTTAAAAATAATTTTTTTTTTAAAAAAAAAAAAATTTTTTTTAAAAAAAAACCCCTTTTTTAAAAAAAATTTTTTTTTTTCATAAAAAAAAAATAAAAAAAAAATTTTTTAAAAAAATTTTTTTAAAAAAAAATTTTTTTTTTTTGGTTTTAAAAAAATTTTTTTAAAAAAAGGGGAAAAATTTTTAAAAAAAATTTTAAACCCTTTTTAAAATTTTTTAAAAAAAAAAAAAAAACCCCTTTTTTTTTTTTTTTTGTTTTAAAAAAAAAAAAAAATTTTTTAAAGAAAAATTTTTAAAATTTTTTTTTTTTAAAGGGGGGAAAAAAAAAATTTTTTTTTTTTTTTTTTTAAAAAAATTTTCTTTTAAAAAAAAAAGGCCCTTTTTTTTTTTTAAAAAAAATTTTTTTTTTAAAAATTAAATTTAAAAAAATTTTTTTTTTTCAAAATTTTTTTAAAAAAAAAATTTTATTAAAAAATTTTAAAATTTTTTTTTTAAAAAATTTTTTTTTAAAAATTTTTTTTTTTATTTTAATTTTCCCTTTTTTTTTTTTTTTAAAAAATTTTTTTTTAAAAAAAAAAAATTTTTTTTTTAAAAATTTTTAAAATTTTTAAAAAAAAAACCCAAAAAAACCCTTTTTTTTAAAATTTTATTATTTTTTAAAAAAAATTTTAATTTTTAAAAAAAAAAAAAATTAAAAATTTTTTTTTTTTTTTTTTTTTTAAAAATTTTTTTAAAATTATTTTATTCCAAATTTTAAAATTTTTTTTTATTTTTTTAATTTTTTAAAATTTTTTTAAAAAAAAAAATTTTTTTTTTTAAAAAAAAAAATTTAAAACCCTTTAAAAAAAAAATTTTTTTAAAAAAAAGGGGGGGCCCCCCTTTTTTTTTCCCCAAAAAAAAAAAAAAAAATTTTTAAAAAGCGGGAAAAAAATTTTTTTTTTTTTAAAAAAAAAGGGGGAAAAACCCCAAAAAAATTAAAAAAATATACCCTTTTAAAAAAAAACCCCCCCCCCCTTTTTTATTTAAAAATTTTAAAATTTTTTTTTGGGGGGGAAAAATTTTTTGACCCAAATTTTTTTTTTTTAAAAATTTTTGGGGGTTTTTTCCCCTTTTGGGGTTTTTTTTTTCCAAAAAAAACCCCTTTAAAAAAATTTAAAAAAACCCGGGGGCCCCCCAAATTTTTTGTTGGGGAAAAAAGGGGGCCCCCAAAAAAAAAAAAGGGAAAAAAAGGGTTTTTTTTAAAATTTTTTTTTAAAAAAAAAAAAAAATTTTTTTTTTTTAAAATTAAAAAAAAAAAATGGTTTTGGGCCGGGAAAAAATTTAAATTTTAAAAATTTTTTTTTTAATCAAAAAAATTTTTTTTTAAAAAATTTTTTTTAAAAAAAAAAAAAAAAAAAAATTTTTTAAAAAAAAAAAAAATAAAAAATTTTTTTAAAAAAATTTTTTTTTAAAAACCCAAAAAAAAAAAAAGCTAAATTTAAAAAAAAATTAAGATTTTTTGTTAAAAAAAAGGGGGGCCCTTTTTTTTTTTAAAAAAAAAAAAACCCCCTTTAATTTTTTTAAAATTTTTTTAAAAAAATTTTTTTTTTT
Source organism: Berghia stephanieae (assembly GCF_034508935.2). Taxonomy (NCBI): domain Eukaryota; kingdom Metazoa; phylum Mollusca; class Gastropoda; order Nudibranchia; family Aeolidiidae; genus Berghia; species Berghia stephanieae. The sequence continues at coordinate 17,721 of NW_027625745.1, forward strand.
GGGGTTTTTAAAAAAAGGGGCTCATAAATTTGTTTGGACCCAAATTTCGCATATATATATAATTATATATATATATAATTATAAATATTATATATATATATATATATATATATAAATTGATTCTTTTACCTTATGGTCACGACTCCCTATTGCCATGCCTGACAAGCTGACGACATGGCTATATTTTTAGATTAGTTTTTGTATAGTGCCGGGTTATTAAATCACATACATTGCCTTCAGCTTTTACTATCCTAAATATTTCAATAAAACTATTCAAATTTAAACATTTACCGGTTTTTTTTTTTCGACCAGAATTATTTTTTAAAAAGTAGACGTTAGGGTTCTCTCGTCCTTGAACGATATGGGTAAAAAGCGACGAACCGTAGCGACTTTAAGTAGGCTACTTGCCTATCAGCCCACCAATCGGCCCCCGATCCACAGCTCTGAGATACTATTGTTTCATGATTGAAAAAAAAAAAAATACACGCTTTGTTTCAGGTTCGCGATGTAATCCCTCTTCAATATCGAAACTTAACTTCCCCCTAATGACGCATGGTACTTAGTAACTGCTCTTAAACTATCGAACAATGGCGGACCCCATATGAAATATTTCTCCGGCGAGCATGAAAGCGTATCCAGAGAAAATCATAAATTTGATCAGTTTTGACTTTTAAACATTATGATCACAAGACATATGAAAAGTTCTACCCACATGAAGGATAAAAAGTATGATTTTTTTTGGGTTTAGAACCAAGATGGCCGCCGTGCCGGCGGGTGACTTTCCGCACTGACTCCAGTTCCTTCCTTCATCGTTGGGTCAAGATGATATTGTGATAAATATCGTAGCCATTGTTAATTTATACCTGCACTGACCAAAAAATGACGTCAAAATGCAGTCTTTGGCCACAAAAGAAAACAAATTGTGAGTTGATTCAATAGTTCAACCAATGGGCCCACTTGTTTCCATAGCACTACAACGACAACTCACTAGGCGGTGCAAAAACAAAAAATGACGCCAAAAAGCCAGTCTTTGGGTTTCAGTTCAGGCTAGAATGCGCTTGACCAAGGAGTTCACAACATTGCCTCCGGAAGTATAACGGACCAACACACAAACTCTGTGTAACCATGAACTTTTATAGTCTGGTTAATACAGTTTAGTGAGAACAACTCCCCAAACGCGGATGGCAAAAACAATAACAAAGGCCTGAGTGACGTCATCTGCATACTATCTATAACATAAAAGAGGCTACGTACATACTCACTCACTACTGCTGTGTTCCTTGGCGTGTCAATGTGCTATTTGACGCGTTTTTTCTTTGTAAATAGCACTACGAACCTTTAAAACCCTTTTCGTTGACAGGAAAAAAAGTCAAGGATGTGGAAAAGTGCGAAATGACAGGGAAATTCTGATTGTTTAAAATTAGTTTTCGCTCGAACCGCATTTATGTAATAATATAATCGATTTTTTTATAGACTGATTCATACATCACTGTTTAATTAATTTGACGAAATTTTCTTCGTGATTTTAGCAACAATAAAAATGCTCGTCCCAAAACCCATGAATTTGAAATGTCAATCCTCTCATTTTTTTTTGTTTGTTTTTTGTTGCTTTTGGTCTTCCAACACAATTGGTTATTGAGAACCGCAAAACCCAAAAAAAAGAAAATCTAACAAAATAGTAAAAAGAAATCAAAACATAACCGAAATATAACAAATTAAAATCCAAAGAACAAACGGGCAAAGTTTTACAAAAAAAAAATATCCCCGCAAAAATACAAAACCCAAACCCAAAAAAGCAGGGTACATAAAGAAAAAAAACGACATCACTACACGACACCCATGCGAACCAAGGGTTTTAAATTTAAGGGTGATGTCCCAACCAACCACCCGCCTACTAAAATTTTATTTGATCTAAAAGAAAGATAAAAAAAAACAAAGGGGCTGTTGGCCTTATTAAAAATATTTATTATATTACCTTTTTAAAAGCCAATATCCACCAAAAATTCCAAACGCTTTACAAGGGGGCCCCCTTTCAACACAACATTTAACGGAGGGCGGACATGACCCGTAGGCAATTACAATTTTTTTGACAAAAGCCAATCTTTTTACGGCCATACTCTTTTACACCCATACGTGAGAAATTTATAAAGAGTTTTTTCCAAGGGCCAACTATGCCGAACCGAGGTTTTGAACCCAGGGCCTTTCCCCGAAAGAATGTCATCCCTAACCACCCCGAATATTACCAATTCATTTATTTTAAAGGCAAGTAAGTTCAATTGACGTCTGCTAGATACACAGTGGAAAACACCCCCGGGCTGCCACGCTTATGGGGCAGGACAATGGCAAACTTTGCTCATTTGGGGCCCCAAGGGGGCCCCTTTAAAAAAATAATTATTTAATGTTCTCGAGTTTTTTGGGACTTGCAAAAACTTCGTAATTTTACCAAGGACTTATGTTTTCGCTTTCTCCGGGAAACCAAAATTTGGCCTCGGGGCGCATGTCAAGTGCTTACCACTAATCATGAACCCACTAAACCCCGGATATAAAAGGATTTCCCCCATTTAAAGGTTTCCTATTTACAGGCGATACCCAAATTTTTATGGGCTCATTTTCTCATAAATACCTCAAAAAACGAAAAAAATTGTCCATTACAACAATTTATTTTATTTTGGGCCCTATTTTGTTATTATCAACCTGGGAAAATTGTGTGCACGTCTCACATAAATTCCAACAAGCTTCTTTTAACCCCCCTTTTCCTTACCACCCCGGAAAAAACGGCACTTCTTCGATCCAACCGCACGTTACATCTGATTTTTTTTGTACATCACACAATTTTAAAGAAAAAATTTTTTTTTTAGTAAAATACGGGACACTTGTTGAGAAAGCTTTAATATTTTGCATAAATTTTTGGTATTCGTTTGATAAACAATCTTTTTTTTGGGTTTATAGGTGGAAATTTTGGGGGAAAATTTTTGAAAAAGGGTGTAAGGGAAAAAGTTAAAAAAATCAACTTCGAAAGCGTTTTCTTCAATATCAATTCAGGGGCCCAAAAACTCCAAAAAAAAATCAATTTGATGTCCAGGAGTTTAATAAGTAAGTTAATTAATGCCGTACGTACACCTCATTGTATTAATAAATAAAGAAAAGTTTGTTCACTGATCTTTTCTGTATTCCAGACAACATGACAAAAATAGGTGGCAACACAAAGATGTCAATGGTAATGTTACAGGCCACAGCAATGATGACAAAACGAACACCCATATAGATGAGAAAGATGATGAAGGGTTAAATCTGCTTTCTGTTCCTGCTTTTCTGGTGTAGAGAAATGGGTGTGTGGGGGGGATTATAAAATTTTATATAATACATATGATGACATGATACGATGGATATGAAATGAATGTGATCCCAACATTACAAATCACCTAACTTAATTTCTTTTTGTCTTTAATCCCTACGACTACGTCCTTGACCCCTCACAAAACCCACGCACCGCGATGCCGTTCATCCCCATATCTAACAAGACGGTTTAAAATAAAACTATAAATTTAAAAAAAAGCAAAGGGCCCAAAGGGATTTTTGCAAACAAAGACCAAATAAGTCCCTTTTTCCCCTGAAGAAATCAAAAACCCTAAACACCAAGTCGTGAAATGAACCACCTTATAAATCAAAGAACGAGCGAGAGAGAGAGAGAGAGAAGAGAGAGAGGAAGGAAAAGAGAGAGAGAGAAGAGAGAG
>NW_027625746.1:0-6766 GCF_034508935.2 Berghia stephanieae
TTTTTTTTTTGGGGGGGGGGGAGTGGGGCAATTTGACCAATTTTCAAATTTCCGAGTTTTTGACAATCGATGAAATCTTCAAATATTTGCTTGAAATAGTCGACTTTGAGCATCTTCAGAGTTTTACAATGATCAAAAATTAAAATTTTGGATTTTTGAAATTTTCGATTTTTCCACGTTTTATGGTGAATTATTGACGATTTTTTCAAATTTCCGAGTTTTCAACAGTATGATAAAATCATCGAACTTTTGCATGAAACAGTCCATTTTGAGCATCTTTCGAGATTCACAATGTTCAGAAAGTAGAATTTTGGAGTTTCTAGATTTTTCATTTTTTTCACGTTTTTTTTTTTTTGGTGGGGCGGGGAGGTGGGGAAAATTGACGGATTTTCAAATTTCCGAGTTTTCGACAATCTGATGAAATCTTCAAATTTTTGCTTGAAATAGTCGACTTTGAGCATCTTCAGAGTTTTACAATGATCAAAAATTAAAATTTTGGATTTTTGAAATTTTCGATTTTTCCACGTTTTATGGTGAAATTTATGACGATTTTTTCAAATTTCCGAGTTTTCAACAGTATGATAAAATCATCGAACTTTTGCATGAAACAGTCCATTTTGAGCATCTTTCGAGATTCACAATGTTCAGAAAGTAGAATTTTGGAGTTTCCAGATTTTTCATTTTTTTCACGTTTCCTCTTTTTGGCGGGGAGGGGGGAGTGGGGGCAATTTGACCAATTTTCAAATATCCGAGTTTTTGACAATCTGATGAAATCTTCAAATTTTTGCTTGAAATAGTCGACTTTGAGCATCTTCAGAGTTTTACAATGATCAAAAATTAAAATTTTGGATTTTTGAAATTTTTCGATTTTTTCCCACGTTTTATGGTGAATTTTGACGATTTTTTCAAATTTCCGAGTTTTCAACAGTATGATAAAATCATCGAACTTTTGCATGAAACAGTCCATTTTGAGCATCTTTCGAGATTCACAATGTTCAGAAAGTAGAATTTTGGAGTTTCCAGATTTTCATTTTTTTCACGTTTTTTTTTTTTTGGGGGGGGGGGAGGGGGAGAAAATTGACGGATTTTCAAATTTCCGAGTTTTCGACAATCCGATGAAATCTTCAAATTTTTGCTTGAAATAGTCGACTTTGAGCATCTTCAGAGTTTTACAATGATCAAAAATTAAAATTTTGGATTTTTGAAATTTTCGATTTTTCCACGTTTTATGGTGAAATTATGACGATTTTTTCAAATTTCCGAGTTTTCAAACAGTATGATAAAATCATCGAACTTTTGCATGAAACAGTCCATTTTGAGCATCTTTCGAGATTCACAATGTTCAGAAAGTAGAATTTTGGAGTTTCCAGATTTTTCATTTTTTTCACGTTTTTCTTTTTTGGGGGAGGGGGAGTGGGGCAATTTGACCGAATTTTCAAATATCCGAGTTTTTGACAATCTGATGAAATCTTCAAATTTTTGCTTGAAATAGTCGACTTTGAGCATCTTCAGAGGTTTACAATGATCAAAAATTAAAATTTTGGATTTTTGAAATTTTCGATTTTTCCACGTTTTATGGTGAATTTTTGACGATTTTTTCAAATTTCCGAGTTTTCAACAGTATGATAAAATCATCGAACTTTTGCATGAAACAGTCCATTTTGAGCATCTTTCGAGATTCACAATGTTCAGAAAGTAGAATTTTGGAGTTTCTAGATTTTTCATTTTTTTCACGTTTTTTTTTTTTTGGGTGGGGGGGAGGGGGAAATTTGACGATTTTTTCAAATTTCCGAGTTTTCGACAATCCGATGAAATCTTCAAATTTTTGCTTGAAATAGTCGACTTTGAGCATCTTCAGAGTTTTACAATGATCAAAAATTAAAATTTTGGATTTTTGAAATTTTCGATTTTTTCCACGTTTTATGGTGAATTTTGACGATTTTTTCAAATTTCCGAGTTTTTCAACAGAATGATAAAATCATCGAACTTTTGCATGAAACAGTCCATTTTGAGCATCTTTCGAGATTCACAATGTTCAGAAAGTAGAATTTTGGAGTTTCCAGATTTTTCATTTTTTTCACGTTTTTTTTTTTTGGGGGAGGGGGGAGTGGGGGCAATTTGACCAATTTTCAAATATCCGAGTTTTTGACAATCTGATGAAATCTTCAAATTTTTGCTTGAAATAGTCGACTTTGAGCATCTTCAGAGTTTTACAATGATCAAAAATTAAAATTTTGGATTTTTGAAATTTTCGATTTTTCCACGTTTTATGGTGAATTTTTGACGATTTTTTCAAATTTCCGAGTTTTCAACAATATGATAAAATCATCGATCTTTTGCATGAAACATTCCATTTTGAGCATCTTTCGAGATTCACAATGTTCAGAAAGTAGAATTTTGGAGTTTTCAGATTTTTCATTTTTTTCACGTTTTCTCTTTTTGGCGGGGAGGGGGAGTGGGGGCAATTTGACCAATTTTCAAATATCCGAGTTTTTTGACAATCTGATGAAATCTTCAAATTTTTGCTTGAAATAGTCGACTTTGAGCATCTTCAGAGTTTTACAATGATCAAAAATTAAAATTTTGGATTTTTGAAATTTTCGATTTTTCCACGTTTTATGTGAATTTTTGACGATTTTTTCAAATTTCCGAGTTTTCAACAGTATGATAAAATCATCGAACTTTTGCATGAAACAGTCCATTTTGAGCATCTTTCGAGATTCACAATGTTCAGAAAGTAGAATTTTGGAGTTTCCTAGATTTTTCATTTTTTCACGTTTTTTTTTTTTGTTGGGTGGGGCGGGGAGGGGAGAAAATTGACGGATTTTCAAATTTCCGAGTTTTCAACAATCCGATGAAATCTTCAAATTTTTGCTTGAAATAGTCGACTTTGAGCATCTTCAGAGTTTTACAATGATCAAAAATTAAAATTTTGGATTTTTGAATTTTTCGATTTTTCCACGTTTTATGGTGAAATTATGACGATTTTTTCAAATTTCCGAGTTTTCAAACAGTATGATAAAATCATCGAACTTTTGCATGAAACAGTCCATTTTGAGCATCTTTCGAGATTCACAATGTTCAGAAAGTAGAATTTTGGAGTTTCCAGATTTTTCATTTTTTTCACGTTTTTTTTTTTTTGGGTGGGGGGCAATTTGACCAATTTTCAAATATCCGAGTTTTTGACAATCTGATGAAATCTTCAAATTTTTGCTTGAAATAGTCGACTTTGAGCATCTTCAGAGTTTTACAATGATCAAAAATTAAATTTTGGATTTTTGAAATTTTCGATTTTTCCACGTTTTATGGTGAAATTTTGACGATTTTTTCAAATTTCCGAGTTTTCAACAGTATGATAAAATCATCGAACTTTTGCATGAAACAGTCCATTTTGAGCATCTTTCGAGATTCACAATGTTCAGAAAGTAGAATTTTGGAGTTTCCAGATTTTTCATTTTTTTCACGTTTTCTGTTTTTGGCGGGGAGGGGAGTGGGGGCAATTTGACCAATTTTCAAATATCCGAGTTTTGACAATCTGATGAAATCTTCAAATTTTTGCTTGAAATAGTCGACTTTGAGCATCTTCAGAGTTTTACAATGATCAAAAATTAAAATTTTGGATTTTTGAAATTTTCGATTTTTCCACGTTTTATGGTGAATTTTTGACGATTTTTTCAAATTTCCGAGTTTTCAACAGTATGATAAAATCATCGAACTTTTGCATGAAACAGTCCATTTTGAGCATCTTTCGAGATTCACAATGTTCAGAAAGTAGAATTTTGGAGTTTCCAGATTTTTCATTTTTTTCACGTTTTCTTTTTTTGGGGAGGAGGGGGGAGGGGGGAGGGGGCAATTTGACCAATTTTCAAATATCCGAGTTTTTGACAATCCGATGAAATCTTCAAATTTTTGCTTGAAATAGTCGACTTTGAGCATCTTCAGAGTTTTACAATGATCAAAAATTAAAATGTTGGATTTTAGAAATTTTCGATTTTTCCACGTTTTATGGTGAAATTATGACGATTTTTCAAATTTCCGAGTTTTCAACAGTATGATAAAATCATCGAACTTTTGCATGAAACAGTCCATTTTAGCATCTTTCGAGATTCACAATGTTCAGAAAGTAGAATTTTGGAGTTTCCAGATTTTCATTTTTTCACGTTTTTTTTTTTGGGCGGGGGGGGGGGGGGGGAATTGACCAATTTTCAAATTTCCGAGTTTTTGACAATCTGATGAAATCTTCAAATTTTTGCTTGAAATAGTCGACTTTGAGCATCTTCAGAGTTTTACAATGATCAAAAATTAAAATTTTGGATTTTTGAAATTTTCGATTTTTCCACGTTTTATGGTGAAATTTTGACGATTTTTTCAAATTTCCGAGTTTTCAACAGTATGATAAAATCATCGAATTTTTGCATGAAACAGTCCATTTTGAGCATCTTTCGAGATTCACAATGTTCAAAAAGTAGAATTTTGGAGTTTCCAGATTTTTCATTTTTTTCACGTTTTTCTTTTTTGGGGGGGGGGGAGGGGGCAATTTGACGATTTTCAAATATCCGAGTTTTGACAATCTGATGAAATCTTCAAATTTTTGCTTGAAATAGTCGACTTTGAGCATCTTCAGAGTTTTACAATGATCAAAAATTAAAATTTTGGATTTTTGAAATTTTCGATTTTTCCACGTTTTATGGTGAATTTTGACGATTTTTTCAAATTTCCGAGTTTTCAACAGTATGATAAAATCATCGAACTTTTGCATGAAACAGTCCATTTTGAGCATCTTTCGAGATTCACAATGTTCAGAAAGTAGAATTTTGAAGTTTCCAGATTTTTCATTTTTTTCACGTTTTCTCTTTTTGGCGGGGAGGGGGGAGTGGGGGCAATTTGACCAATTTTCAAATATCCGAGTTTTGACAATCTGATGAAATCTTCAAATTTTTGCTTGAAATAGTCGACTTTGAGCATCTTCAGAGTTTTACAATGATCAAAAATTAAAATTTTGGATTTTTGAAATTTTCGATTTTTCCACGTTTTATGGTGAATTTTGACGATTTTTTCAAATTTCCGAGTTTTCAACAGTATGATAAAATCATCGAACTTTTGCATGAAACAGTCCATTTTGAGCATCTTTCGAGATTCACAATGTTCAGAAAGTAGAATTTTGGAGTTTCTAGATTTTTCATTTTTTTCACGTTTTTTTTTTTTGGGGGGGGGGAGGGGGGCAAATTTGACCGATTTTCAAATTTCCGAGTTTTGACAATCTGATGAAATCTTCAAATTTTTGCTTGAAATAGTCGACTTTGAGCATCTTCAGAGTTTTACAATGATCAAAAATTAAAATTTTGGATTTTTGAAATTTTCGATTTTTCCACGTTTCATGGTGAAATTATGACAATTTTTTCAAATTTCCGAGTTTTCAACAGTATGATAAAATCATCGAACTTTTGCATGAATCAGTCCATTTTGAGCATCTTTAGAGATTCCCAATGTTCAGAAAGTAGAATTTTGGAGTTTCCAGATTTTTCATTTTTTTCACGTTTTTTTTTTTTGGGGGGGGGGGAGTGGGGGCAATTTGACCGATTTTCAAATTTCCGAGTTTTTGACAATCTGATGAAATCTTCAAATTTTTGCTTGAAATAGTCGACTTTGAGCATCTTCAGAGTTTTACAATGATCAAAAATTAAAATTTTGGATTTTGGAAATTTTCGATTTTTCCACGTTTTATGGTGAATTTTGACGATTTTTTCAAATTTCCGAGTTTTCAACAGTATGATAAAATCATCGAACTTTTGCATGAAACAGTCCATTTTGAGCATCTTTCGAGATTCACAATGTTCAGAAAGTAGAATTTTGGAGTTTCCAGATTTTTCATTTTTTTCACGTTTTCTCTTTTTTGGCGGGGAGGGGGGGTGGGGGCAAATTGACCAATTTTCAAATTTCCGAGTTTTTGACAATCTGATGAAATCTTCAAATTTTTGCTTGAAATAGTCGACTTTGAGCATCTTCAGAGTTTTACAATGATCAAAAATTAAAATTTTGGATTTTTGAAATTTTCAACTTTTTCCCACGTTTTTTGGTGAATTTTTGACGATTTTTTCAAATTTCCGAGTTTTCAACAGTATGATAAAATCATCGAACTTTTGCATGAAACAGTCCATTTTGAGCATCTTTCGAGATTCACAATGTTCAGAAAGTAGAATTTTGGAGTTTCCAGATTTTTCATTTTTTTTCACGTTTTTTTTTTTGGGTGGGGGGGGGAGGGGGAAATTTGACGATTTTCAAATTCCGAGTTTTCTGACAATCTGATGAAATCTTCAAATTTTTGCTTGAAATAGTCGACTTTGAGCATCTTCAGAGTTTTACAATGATCAAAAATTAAAATTTTGGATTTTTGAAATTTTCGATTTTTTTCACGTTTTATGGTGAATTTTTTGACGATTTTTTCAAATTTCCGAGTTTTCAACAGTATGATAAAATCATCGAACTTTTGCATGAAACAGTCCATTTTGAGCATCTTTCGAGATTCACAATGTTCAGAAAGTAGAATTTTGGAGTTTCCAGATTTTTCATTTTTTTTCACGTTTTTTTTTTTTTGGGTGGGGGGGGAGGGGGAGAAAATTGACGGATTTTCAAATTTCCGAGTTTTTCGACAATCCGATGAAATCTTCAAATTTTGCTTGAAATAGTCGACTTTGAGCATCTTCAGAGTTTTACAATGATCAAAAATTAAAATTTTGGATTTTTTGAAATTTTCGATTTTCCACGT
>NW_027625747.1:0-6757 GCF_034508935.2 Berghia stephanieae
ACAACAAAGAAGACATGAGAAAAGCCCAAATGGTACTCAAAGAGTTGCAGGTTCATAGAGACAAAGCCAGCCTAAACCCTATATAGATCAGATTGGGCAGAAGAGAAGATAGACCAAGACCCATGAAAATAAGTCTGATGTCAACGGATCAGCGTAACACTGCTCTTAGGAACAGCAAACAGTTGAAAGACCATAAACGGGAATGCTTACAGAAGGTGTATATTGGAGCTGACCAAACAATTATGCAAAGAGAGCAGGTCAAGGAATTAAGAGAGGAGCTGAAGAGAAGACGAGAAGCAGGGGGAGATGTGGTCATATATAGGAAAAGGGTCATCTTCAGGGAAAAGTTTAGTGAACAAATAAGAAAGAGAGACAGCGATGTTGGAGGAAATGACTGGGACTGGGACGAGGAATGACAATATTGGAAACGTGTCAGTCCAATTGCCCAAAATGTTTCTGAGCAAGGATTCGAAGACAACAAGAAAATTTAAAAAAGAGAAGTACCAATAAATGATAAGGAGGGGCAGCAAGTGAATGTGAAAAATACTCTGAAGTTCATGTACACGAACGCAGACAGTGTGATGAATAAGAGAGAGGAGCTAAAGGCTATGGCAGAAAAAGAAGATCCAGATGTGATAGCAATAACAGAAGCTAAGCCAAAGAATGCAACAACACACCCAACCATAGCAGAGTTAGGTATTGAGGGATACACTATAATAGCTCGCAGAGATTTTGAAACTTCCGGCAGAGGAGTATACTTATTGGTGAGGTTGAACCTCAAGGTTAACCCCATAGAGGAATTCACAGATCACGACTTTAGGGAGAGCGCTTGGTGCTCGATTGGAGTAACTGGACAAAGTCAGATACTAGTAGGAGTGATTTATAGGAGCCCAATAGAACAGGAGAAAATAATGAGAGAATGTTGGAGATGGTAAGGAGAGCATCACAAAAAAGCATTCAGAGATAATTATTATGGGAGACTTCAACATGCCGGAACTGGAGTGAAAAGGGATGGACGAACCAAAAGAGGGAAGCCTGGAGGAAAGTTTCATAGAAACCATTGAAAATTGCTACCTACAACAGATAATAAAAGAACCCACAAGACAGAGAAAAAAACAGAAGCCCAACGTATTGGACTTGATATTGATGGAGGAAGAAAATGACATTATCGACCTAAGACTGAGCCACCCACTGGGAAAAAGCGACCATGCGACCATATTCCTAAAACTGAGGGCGACATCAGAGACTGTAGATGAAAAACTGACACTCAGATATAGGAAGGCTGATCTAGAGAGTATGAAAGAGGAACTGGGGCATATCAAATGGGAGGAAATACTAATCGAGGACACCGTAGAAACAACTGGAGTAGATTTACCAGAGTACTTAACCAATGCTTCGAGAAAAACATCCCGAAAAGCAGAGGGAACCGGGTTGGGAGAAGAAATCAACCTTGGATGACGCAGGAAGTGAGAGAGGCATTACGGAAGAAGAAGGCAGTAAATAGAAGATACTCTAGAAGCAAAAAGGAAGAGGATTGGGACAAATACAAAAGAGTGAGAAACGCAACTACTAAAATAGTCCGACAAGCGCATCAAAAGTATGAGAACAAGATAGCAGAGGAAACGAAAGAAAATCCTAAGGTATTCTGGAGTTTTGTAAACAGTAAAATGAAGACAAGACAGGGAACCTGTGACATAAATAAAGAAGATGGCACTTGGGCATCTGAAGATGAAGACAAGGCAGAGGTGCAAAATCTCTTCTTTGCACGTGTCTTTACAGTGGAGAACCAGAAAAACTTGCCAGATATTGCTAAAAAAAAGTAATATAGATACTACACAATGGCCGATTACTGAAGAGAGAGTAATGAAGAGACTACAAAACCTAAAGGAGAGTAAATCACCTGGACCTGACAAACTTCATCCTTACATCCTAAAAAACTTAGCAGAGCAGCTAGTAAAACCCCTAACCAATATATTTAACCAGTCAATGAAAGAAGGAAGACTACCAAGGGAATGGAAAGAAGCTAACGTCACAGCCATATTCAAGAAGGGAGACAGAAAAAATCCAGAAAACTACAGACCAGTGAGCCTGACATCTGTCGTCTGCAAGCTCATGGAACAGCTGATTAGAGAAGAAATGGTTGATCATATGACCATGAGCAAACTATTCAGCAAAGATCAACATGGTTTCATGGCGGGAAGGTCTACAGTAACAAACCTACTTTAAACAATGGATGACTGGACGAGAGACCTGGAATTAGGCAACAATTTATATGTCATATACCTCGACTTCAGTAAGGCATTTGACAAAGTTCCACACTGGCGCCTAATCAGGAAATTGGAACAGTATCAAATTAATGATCAGAAAGTCAAATGGGTCCGAGAGTTCCTCAAAGATAGAAGACAAAAAGTGATAGTGAATGGAACAGCATCAACGGAGAGACTGGTAACAAGTGGAGTTCCACAAGGAAGTGTACTGGGACGAGTTCTCTTCTGATTTATATCAATGACTTGCCAGGCAATCTATCATCTAAATGTAAAATCTTTGCCGATGATACTAAGCTCTATGGAGTAGCTAATACAGAAGAAGAAAGAAACACCTTACAACAAGATTTGAAAAAGCTTGAAGAATGTTCCGAAATATGGCAGATGGAGTTCAATGTAGATAAATGTGCAGTTCTTCACCTAGGAAAAAACAACAGAGAAGCAAACTATATAATGAAAGAAAAACCCCTGCAGAAATCCAATGGGGAAAAAGACCTAGGAGTATTTATTGGTAGGAAGCTAAACTTCCAGAAGCAAATTCAAGATGTTCAATCTAAGGCTAGTAAAACACTCGGAATAGTGAAAAGAAATTTCAAGAATCTGAAAACAAAACACATGACTACCATCTACAAGACTATGGTTAGATCAAAGCTGGAATATGCTAACTGCATATGGTATCCGAAGTTTGAGGGAGACAAAGACTGTTTGGAAAGAGTGCAAAGGAGAGCAACAAAACTTATCACACACCTGAAAGACAAAACCTACTGTGAGAGATTGAAAGAATTAAATCTCCCGACCTTAGATTACAGGAGAAGAAGGGGAGATATGATCCAAACAAATAAAATAGTAGAGGGAATAGAGAGGGTAGAGGCAGGATTTCTTAAATCAAACAAGAACATTCAGACACGAGGAAACAGCAAGAAACTGGAAAAAGAACGTTTTAAAACAAATGAAAGAAGGAACTTTTTTTCATCTAGAATTGTAAATAACTGGAATAAACTGCAAGAAACCACAGTATCAGCAAAAAATTTGAATAAATTCAAAGCAGAGTTGGAGATAAGCAACACCCTAGGAAACAAGTTCAATTATAAAAATTGGTCCAATCATTAATAGATGAGGAGGAGCGAAGGGGACTACACCAAGTCTAAAAGCTCTATACAGAGGTATCCAGGTATCCAGGTAGGTAAGATTGTTAAGGGGGCGTGGTTGTTATGTTCAAGGCTCTTAATAGCCTGATGGCTCTGGATAGCCAATGTGGTGACAATAAAGAATGAACTCTGAAGACTCTTGTAAGCACTTGTGAACAATGATTTTATTTACTTCCTGTCATTGTTTATAAACATGTAGACAAAAAGGGGAAATAACTATAATTGACTAAATAACGGGATATAAAGATTCAAGGGAAATAATTCTTACTTTACTAATTTACACTAAAATATATACATGGTTACATTCCTTTGTTCATAATTGGCATTCATACATCTTTCATACAGGTTACAATAAAGGCTAGCACTATTCAGTATCTGATACTGAATAGTGGTTTTGCACTATTCAGTATCAGATACTGAATAGCGGTTTTCCACTATTCAGTATCTGATACTGAATAGTGGTTTTGTACTATTCAGTATCTGATACTGAATAGTGGTTTTGTACTATTCAGTATCTGACATTGAATAGTGGTTTTGCACTATAATACGGTGTTGTTTTTTTCCGAAACCCGACAAAGAGGGCAGCTGTGGGAGTGAATCTGGGACTCAGAGGAGTGTACACCTGTGGGGAGTGAACCTGGGACTGGGTTTCGGCGGGTTTCGTAATAAAAAGCAATTTTACTTTTTTACGAAACCCGACGACACCTGGCAATATCCGACAAAGTTATGGGAGTTAGGCATCAGCGTGTGTGTGTGTGTGTGTGTGTGAGTGTGTAAGGGAGGCGGGGGGGGGGGAGGAAGGGATGAACCTGAGAACCAGGGAAGTGTACACCAGTGGGGAGGGAACCTGGGACTCTGGGTTTTGTAAAACAGCAGTAACAAAATGGGGGGGGGGGGTGTTACTTTTTTACGAAACCCGACAATATGCGGCAAACTTGTGGAAAGTAGGCAAAGCGTGGGACTGAACCTGAGACAGTGAAGTGTACACCAGTGGGGAGTGAACCTGAGACTATGGTTTTCGGCGGGCTTCAGATAATTTCATATAAAAGCAATTACATTTTTATGAAACCCGACGAAACCTGGCAATATCCGAGAAAGTTATGGGTAGTAGGCAACAGTGGAGAGTGAACCTGAGATTCGGGGAAGTGTACACTAGTGGGGAGTGAACCTGGGACTGGTTTTCAGTGAGTTTTGGAGGAAAAAAAAAGCAATTACATTTTGTTTACGAAATGCGCCAAATCCCAACAAAATGGGGCAAAGTTATGGAAAGTAGGCAAATAATGGGGAGTGAACGTGAGACTAAGGGAAGTGTACACCAATGGGGAGTGAACCTGAGACTATGGTTTTCTGCGGGTTTCAGCGAGTTTCACATAAAAGCAATTACTTTTTTACCAAACCCGACGAAACCTGGCAATATCCGACAAAGTTATTGAAGTAGGCAACAGTGGGGAGTGAACCTGAGCTTAGGGAAGTGTACACCAGTGGGGAGTGAACCTGAGACTATGGTTTTTGGCGGGTTTCAGCGAGTTTCACATAAAAGCAATTACCTTTTTATGAAACCCGGCAATATCCGACAAAGTTATGGGAAGTGAGGCAACAGTGGGGAGTGAACCTGAGATTCATGGAAGTGTACACCTGTGGGGAGTGAACCTGAGACTCTGGTTTTCGGCGGGTTTCAGCAAGTTTCACATAAAAGGAATTACCTTTTTACGAAACCCGGCAATATCTGACAAAGTTATGGGAAGTAGGCAACATTGGGGGTTAACTTGAGATTCATGGAAGTGTACACCAGTAGGGAGTGAACCTGAGACTCTGGTTTTCGGCGGGTTTCAGCGAGTTTCATATAAAAGCAATTACTTTTTTTCGAAACCCGACAAACCTGGCAATATCCGACAAAGTTATTGAAGTAGGCAACAGTGGGGGTGATCCTGTGATTCAGGGAAGTGTACACTTGTGGAGAGTGAACCTGGGACTCTGGATTTTGTAAAAAAGCAAGACCAAGGGAGAGGGGGAATTACTTTTTATCGGAACCCGCCAAAACCCGACAAAGTTATGGGAAGCAGGCAGCAGTGGGGAGTGAATCTGGGATTCGGACACCGATGAGGATTGAACCTGGGACTGCGAGAGGTTCATACCAGTGGACAGGGAGCTCAGAATGTACTTTTATTTCAAAACTTACCGATATTGTCAAAAGTTATGGGAAGTGGGCACCATTGGGCAATGAACCGGGACTCAGGGAAGTGCACACCGGTTGGGAGTGAACCTGGGACTGTGAGAAGAGGTTAACAGTGGAAATGAACCTGGGACTATGGAAGATGGATACCAGTGAGAAATGAAGCCGGACTATGGGAGGTGGGTACTAGACGAGAATGAAGCAATTACATTTTTACGAAACCCGCCAAAAGCTGTCGAAAAACAATAGACTTAGGTTTACTCCCCAATAGTGTACACTTCCCTGAGTCTCGGGTTCACTCCCCCACTGTTGCCTACTTTCTTTCCATAACTTTGTCGGATATTGCCGGGTTTCATAAAAAAAAGTAATTGCTTTTTTTTTACGAAACCCAGTCCCAGGTTCACTCCCCACTGTTGCCTACTTCCTGGCGTGTTTCGTAAAAAAAGAAACACCTCTAAAAATACCACGTGTATTCAGTAAATAGATGTCAATTGTAGTCTAATATTCAGTATCTATTTAAATTATCATTATTATTATTATTATTATTATTATTATTATTATTATTATTATTATTATTATTATTATTATTATTATTATTATTATTATTATTATTTTTATTATTATTATTATTTTTATTATTATTATTATTATTAAATTTTTATTATTATTATTATTATTATTTTTATTATTTTTATTTTATTAATTTTTAAATTTTTATTATTATTATTATTATTATTATTTTAAATTATTATTTTTATTATTATTATTATTATTATTATTATTATTATTATTATTAT
Organism: Berghia stephanieae; assembly: GCF_034508935.2. Classification (NCBI taxonomy): domain Eukaryota; kingdom Metazoa; phylum Mollusca; class Gastropoda; order Nudibranchia; family Aeolidiidae; genus Berghia; species Berghia stephanieae. The sequence continues at coordinate 6,383 of NW_027625747.1, forward strand.
TAAATTTTTATTATTAAATTTTCGCGTAAATTTTAAATAATAAAGGCAATTAATTCACGGGAAATACATCGCTCAAATTTAAAAAAGGCAGAAAGGGCTGGCCACAAAATTTTATAATGAATCGGGGTTTTTCTTAGATTACCAAAAAAACAAACAAAAAAACAAACAAACCCAAAACAACCCAAAAACAACAACCCAAAAACAAAAACAAATGAGACAAACGAAAAATCAAGATTTTAAAAAGTAAAAAACAAGAGAAGAGCACAACAATTAAAAACAACGAGATTATAACACATAAAAGATATTCGTAAAAATCGATAACTGATTAAATTACTCCAACTACTTTATTAAAAAAAAAAAATAAACATAATAATA
>NW_027625748.1:0-6755 GCF_034508935.2 Berghia stephanieae
TTTAATTTAATGTTTCACTGTCGAGTTGGTTCCATGTTTAGCCACTCACTTTAAACCCAAATCATTTGCCGGAGATTGCGCAATATCAACATTCAACAATCAACAAACACTCCTACCCACCACCACCCCCACTCACACACACAATATATATATATTATATATATATATATATAATATATATATATAAATATTTATATATTAATATATATATATATATTTATATATATATATAAATATTTTATATAATATAAATATAATAATATTATATATATATATATATATATATATATATATATATATATATATTATATATATATATATATATTATTTATAGATGTCATGCTTTGAACGTTTAATGTTTTTTTTTCTTTTCTTTCTGTTGTTATTTGATTTTTTGAATTGATAATTTGAAAATACAAATCAGCATTGTATTGTCCTTATTGATTTTACCTTTGATCAAAAGGCAAAAGTCGAATTTTGTTACTTCATTTTTTTTTAAAACATTTTGAGCACACAGATTACCAGCTGATAAGTCTAAAAATAAATACGATTGTTCTGATCGTAATAGTTACATTTTGCTCGTTGAGCTGATGGTTCCTATGGTATTTTGTTAACCAATTAACTTTCTACCTCTAGTAAAACATGCTTTTAAAAAATTTGGCCAGAAAACTCTTCCTTCACATATTCATCGATTTAAAGGACCCATTTTGAGGTCCCTGGTTTGAGAGTTTTTGCCAAAAGAATTCATTTAAATCGATCGATATTTGAAGGACCAGTTTTCTGGCCAAATTTTTGAATTCATGGTTTTTTCAGAGTTTTACTGGTTAACACAATGAATATTAAAGGAAAAAAGATGTCTTATGCAAATTATCAGTAGATGTTTGTTTTGTTTTGTTTTTAAGGGTTTTACGGCGCTTGCAACACATTAATGGTCATATCAGCGCCAGTAAAAAGGAAGAAAATGGGATAGTCAAAAGTTCTAGAATTAAAATTTTAAAGCACCCAAGAAAAGGTAAGACAAAGGGGGAATTTGTTAAAATAGGAAACAGATGTAAATTCCAAGAGCACACTATCAAAGTACTTAGTTTGAGATCACCTAAAAGTCTCATCCACACACAAGCCCAGGTCCCAACTAAGAAGAGGGATACACTCAAATGTTTAAAATCATATATAATATTTAAACAAAACAACACAGTGCATAACAGATTTACAAGGAAAAAAATATCATCTCCCAAAACTCTAACTATATATTTGACTGTTTCCCCCCAGCCAGGGTATCCAGCCAGGGCCAGGACAAAACCAATTTAATCTCATTCAAAGACAAAGACAGAAAGCATGTTGGAAAATAGATATAAGGGATAGAAGACACAGTATGTACCTCCCTGCCCACTATGGGAGGTCGGGATCCCCACCCAGTATCAGTAGATGTATACACCACCATATCGTGTCCCCTTCATAGCATGTTACTATACACATAATGCTACTCATAAGATTAATGCGTGGCATGGAACGAAATCCACCAAGACATTCCTGGGTCGACAAAATAAAATTACTTCTGACCACTATATTATTATAATATAACAGCGCAGTATCCACTAAGCACGCTCTATCGCTTTATAATGTGTCCCTTGCCAACAGCAACAAGTAAGACGATATATAACGCCGGTTAGGCATTATACAATTATTTCGGACAGAAACAACGTTCTTAAGAGGCATGTACTCATTGTACACCTGAGTACGGTGAGAGAATGTGAGTAGAGAGCTTTTCTAAGGATTCAACTATACGCCACTCAGAGTAGGAAATCGAGCCCTGTGCCTTCCAATCTGAAGACCACCTAGCCAACCATCCAAAACTAATAATGATAGGACCACACAACAATAACAGTGAGATGATTAACAATGGAATAAAATATCTCTTTAAAAGGGTACTATACATTTGACAGTCTCCCTCCCAGCTAAAGATTTCGGACATAACCAGGGAAAAAACACCAAGCAATCTCAATCCAGAAAAAGGGTTTCATGGCGCTTGCAAAACATTTAGGTTATATCAGCGCCAGTAATAAAAAAAAGGAAAGAAATGGGATAGTGAAAAAATTAAAGTATCCAAGAATTCCAAAAGCATACCATCAATGTACCTAAAAGTCTCATTCAAATGTTTAAAAGATATTTTCAACACAAAAATGTAACGATCAGTCCATAAAAGAGAGAGGATTTACAATGAAAATCCTTGCATACTTTTGACAATTTCCCTCTCAGCCAAGGATTCCGGAGAGGATCAGGACAGAACCTAGTAAACCCATTCCAAGACAAAGGCAAGGACAGAAAGCAACTCATAAAACATATATGTATAGGGGATAGAAGACACAGCAAGTGACCTGTTCACCATGAGAGAGCAACATGGAAAGGGAAAGAGACACAGTGAGTGACCACTCTTTCCACCAGGGGAGGTCAGAAGACCCCATCCGGGGAAAAATAAAGAAATAGGAAAGATGAGAACGGACGTGGAACACAACAGTCAGTGGAGAAGCACTTCTCCTCCCCCCCCCCCCCTTTCCCCATCCTAAAGAATTCAAGAATGAAAAATTGAACACGTGAATCTTTAAATTCAAATCTAAGAAAACATTGTTGAGTTCTCAATTTTAATACAGCATCCATACTCATGTACATCAATAGTATGAAAAAAAGGCAACAATAAACGAAGGCAAATTAAAAAGTTGACAAAGGTTCCTCAAGACGACTTTTTTAAAAAGTCAACGCTGGTATGGAGAAATGTATTAAGATCAAATATAGGATCCCTTTGAATCCATAAAATCTCAATTTGAGAGTGGTTTGTAATAAGATTGACATATCAAAATATTGGAAACCAGTACTTAGTTTGATTTCCTCTTTTTTAATTTTGTCTTCAGAGGTGAGGTGAGAAATACGTATTCAATTTTAGTTGAATAAAAATGTATTTATACTTTCTCCACTTCAGCCAAGAAAATATTCAACTTTTAATTCATACAACATGTTTTGGTAATAATTGTTTTTTGTTCATTTATTATTTACGGCATCAAAATTTTTATATCTATTAATGTTTGAGTTGACAAGTCACCGATTTGTGTCATAACATGGCCAAAACAAAAAAAAAGAATATAAATACAGATTTTGTTGAAAAGTTCTAACATATTCCATAGTCGACAACTCAGAGTCCAGTAGCTGCATTTAGCTAGAGCTTCAGATTCAATAATTGTTTTTGATTTTAAGGGTTGTACGGCGCTTGCAACAGATTCAATAGAGATCCGGATAAGAATCTCATTTGCTATTATTTAAAAAGCCATACCTATGTTTATCAAGCCATAAGTGGGTAGCTAAGTCATATTCAATTGGCAAAAAGTACATTGTAATATGATCCACACATAGCAAGCAAACTATTCTCACCAAAATACAGGAAAACCTGCAGAAACGGGAATTAATTTGGATTCCAAAGGCGATTCACGTTTCAAATTAGGGAAATAAATTAAAATTGAGTTCTTTTACTTCAGGAAGTGATGTTAAATTTGATTTAAACTGATTTATGTAATAATCTGATAATTGAATTTATTCACAAGTGATACAAAATTATGGCGAAAGAAAGATCTTTCTTTTGTTTGCGGGAGTTAATCTCTAAAAAAATCAATGAGATAACATATTTGTCACAAACACAATTAACGTCTTTTAAACACATCACGAATTAAAATTTTATGTAAGAGTGAGGCAGTTATTCTATAAAGAAGAAAAGAAGAAAAAATAAAGAAAAGAGGAGAAGAAAAGGAGGAGGAGAAGAGAGAAGAAAAAAAGAGAAGGGGGGAAAAGGGAAAAAAGGGAAAAATAAAAAGAAAAGAAAGAAAAAAGAAGAAGAAGAAGAAGAAGAAGAAAGGAAGAAAAGAAGAAAAAGAAAAAGGGAAGAAGAAGAAGAAAAAGAAGAAGAAGAAGAAAAAAAGGGAAAAAGAAAAAAGAAAAAAAAAAAGAAAAAGGGGAAAAAAAAAAGAAGAAAAAGAAGAAGAAGGTGAAAGAGAAGGAAAAAGGTGAAAAAGAGAAGAAAAGAAGAAGAAGGAAGAAGAAAGAAGAAGAAAGAAAAAGGGGAAGAAGAAGAAGAAGAAGAAGAAAAAAAAAGGAAGAAGAAGAAGAAGAAGAAAAAAAGAAGAAGAAGAAGAAAAAACAAAACAACAACAAGAATAAGATGAGGGAGGGGGAGGTGGAGAAGGAGGGGAAAGGGGGAAGAGATGGGGAAGAATGTAAAAGAAGAATAAAAAAAAAGAAAAAAAAGAAATAAAAAAAAGAAAAAGAAGAATAAAAAAAAAAAAAAAGAAGAAGAAAAAAGAAGAAAGAAGAAGAAGAAAAAAAACAACAACAACAAAAAGACAAGGAAAGAAAAAGAAGAAGAAAAAAGATAAGATGAGGGGGGGGGGAGGGGATAAGGATGGGAAGAAAAGGGGGAAAATGTAAAGAAGAATAAAAATGAGAAGAAGAAAAAAGAAAAAAGAAGAAGAAAGAAGAAGAAGAAGAAGAGAAAAAAAGAAAAGAAGAAGAGAAGAGAAGAAAAAGAAGAAGAAGAAGAAAAGAAGAAGAAGAAAAAAGAAGAAAAAGAAGAAGAAAAAGAAGAAGAAGAAGAAAAAAGAAGAGAAGGGGGAAAGGAGGGGAGGAGGAGGAGGAAAAGGGGAAGGGAGGAGGAGGAAGAGGAGGAGGAGGAGGAAGAGGAGGAGGAGGAGGAAGGGAGGGGGAGGAGGAAGAGGAGGAGGAGGAGGGGGGACGAGTGGTCTTTAAAATTTTTAAACACAAAAAAGAAAATTTTAGAAATTTGTAAAGGTGAATTCTTGTTATAAATTGGGCCCCAATCATCATTATTAAATCAAAATGAGGTGAATGGATAAAAATATATTGGGAACCTTTTTCCTCAAAACAGTTTAGGGTAAATTTAGTGGATGGAAAAGTTGAAAGAAAAGGAGAGAAAAAAGTTTAACATTTTGGGAAATGACAAATTATTTTATCTTTAGCAGAAGTGCCATTAGTTACTACTGCATTTGTAATTTCGGATTGAAATTTCACTCTTTTCACTTAATTAACTTTGGATTTAGTCAATGAAAATGTGTCATCTCAATTAAAAAACCCCAAAAAATATGGTTTCTTCTTTTAAAATCATATTTCAAAACGTTTGGGGAAAGGGCAAAACTGTTTTTGCAGGGGGTGTTTATCATTTCACAAAGCATTAAATTTTTTTTACAACAAATTTCCCGAAATGAAAGGGTCCACCCCGCCCTGCGCCTATACAGAGTGTTCATGGAAAGAATGGGCTGTGCCCCAAAGATGCCATTTAGGAACCAAAAAAAGAACTGCCCAAAGGGGGGAAATCTCCCAGGGGAAAAATTGTTTCATGAACCCGGGGAAGGTCTAAAGTGGGGGAAAACCAAAAAACCTTACAAAATTGGGGATTTCTTCAGATGCGATTCAATGGGACCCGGCTCAAAACTGGACCAATCCTTCACAGTGGAACTTGGACCAATACGTATATGGACCGGGAGGTGCACCCCCGAAGCCATCCAATGGATCCACCCCTGGCGGACACGTTTTGAGTGTGTGATTCCCAAATTTAAACAAAAAACAAAAAAAAAAACATCATAATTTCAAAACGTTGGAAAGGAAAAAAACTGTATTTTTTAGCGAAGTGTTTTTCTTTCACAACTGCATTAAATTTTTTTTACAACACGGTTTTCACTTCACCCCTTTTTAACCAAAAATTCTTAACTTTTGAAATTTGTCACCTAAATTTTGGGTTTTTGAAATTCAAAATTAACAAGCCCAAAAATGTGATTCAAAAAATTAAAAATTTTCTTGAGTGGTTGGCCGAATAATTGAAATTATGAAAATTTTGGGGGGTCACCAGACAGTAGGAAATAAAATTGGACATTGTAAAAAGACAATATAAAATACAGCCCCCCAAGTATATGTGGATTTTATATATACAATGAGATTACATATGTATGTCATAAATACATTATTATAAACACTCATCAAAACTATATACAATGTCATTAAATATCACGATTTAAAATCTATGTTAGAAAGTGGTAGCATCTTATAATTTGTGCGAGCAATAAACATTTAATGGTTATTACAAATCATTAGAACATGTTGGTGATTTCTTTAAAAGATGCCAAATAAAATGCCATATCCAATTACAATGAATTTCATTTTGTTTAAATTCCATATATGACTTTGCTTAATTCAACATCGTATTATATATTTAAACAAGTAAAAAAGATAAAATACTTTTGGCCCATTTCCTTACAGAGATGATATATTTCTTCCTTGGCAAGGAGCAAATAAACACACAGTCCAACTGGCAATATATGTTACTTCTAGAAAAAGAAGAACAACAACAGCAACAAGAAAAAGAAAAAAAGAAGAAGAAGAAGAAGAAGAAGAAGAAGAAGAAGAAGAAGAAGAAGAAGAAGAGAGAAGAAGGAAGAAGAAGAAGAAGAAGAAGAAGAAGAAGAAGAAGAAGAAGAAAGGATGGGGAGGAGGAGAAGGATGGGACGAGGGAAAAGATGGGAAGAATGAAAAGAAGAATAAAAATAAAGTGAGATGGAGAAGAAGGGAGGGGAGAAGCATGAGAAGAGAGGAAGAAAGAAAAGAAGAAAAGAAGAAGAAGAAAGAAAAGAAGAAGAAGAAAAAGAAAAAAAGAAGAGAAGAAGAAGAAGAAGAAGAAGAAGAAGGAAGAAGAAAGAAGAAGAATG
>NW_027625749.1:5000-6748 GCF_034508935.2 Berghia stephanieae
GACCAAAATAGTGAAAAGTAAACATAGCTTTTGAAATATCTAATACCACTTTGATTCATCTGACACATGGGTATGTTTACAACTTTCATAAACAAAGCAGCGTGTTTACATTTGTTAATAAATATCCAATCGTTGGGCAGCAACAAAGCATGTGATTGATGACTGGGTTGGCCGAAAACCCGAATATAGATAGTTTGCGCTTGGCTTAGAAGCTCACAGCATTGCCATCCGGAAGTGTAACGGACCAACACACTCATAACTATATGTAACCATGAACTTTTATAGTCTGTTTAATACAGTTTAGTGAGAATTACTCATTACCATGGATGGCAAAAAAAAACAAAACAAAAAACAACAAAAAACAAAAAACAAAAACAAAACAAAAACAAAAACCAAAAAAAAAAAAAAAACAATAATAAAGACCTGAGAGACGTCAAGTTCATTCTATCTATAGATCGCTCCCATTCGTACGTAGGAGCAAAAGAATAGTTTAAGAATCGACTACTTAAATAACTAATAAAAGGGAAACATTAGATTCAGTCGACTCCCAATGAGACCCAAGAGAAAGGTCAAATGACAGACTGTCAAAAGGCTATTGAATGGTTTAGCTAGTCAAGGGACACAAAAAAAAAAAGCAGCCGAATGGCTAAGAAAGAAAAGTACTTGGCAGATGATGATGATGTTGTTGCTGTTGATGATGATGGTGATGATGATGATGATGATAATGATGATGATGATGATAATGATGATGATGATGATGATGATAATGATGATGATGATGATGATAATGATGATTATGATAATGATGATGATAATGATGATGATGATGAAGACAATATGGATAAGTAGTTCTCATCCACATGTCAAGTATTGCTGTTGGCTCGGGACCATTGTAAAGCGACTGGAGCACATTTAGAAGATATAGGACCCGCCGTCTAAAAATAGTATAATGAAATGTGAAAATAGATTTTTAAAATGATGATAGATACAATGTCCATCTGTTGTATGCTACATATATTATTATATGTTACAGTGAATGACATAATCAGTCGGATGGTGAAAAGGTTTGAACTGAGATATGCCAAGTTTAGTTTAGAACGTCTTGTCATAAATGATTAAATCAACACTTTTTGTACATCTTCGGGAAATATGAACGCTTAATTTCACTTCTAAATATTATTTTACAGCTAGTCAAGTTGAAAAAGTATTAAATTTGAGAATAGTTGCTGGATACCTTTCGAAGAAGTAATATATTTCTGTCCCCTTAGAAGTTAAGGACCGAAACACTTGATCGAGGAAAAAATTCCTGGTGGAAAATATACTCTGAAACATTGTGAAACAAATTGAGCATGGAAATGTAATAGAAAATCACCCTGAAATCACCCTCATTCCCAGAACCTGGTCTATCTTGACTTGATACACTGCCGTCGCTAACTTACAGATCGTATGCGCTTGGCTAAGAAGCTCACAACATTGCCATCCGGAAGTATAACAGACCAACACACGAAACTATGTCTAACCTTCAACGTTATATAGTCTGGCTCATTAACGCGGATGGTAAAAAAAAAACAAAAAAAAAAAAACAATAACACAGACCTGAGTGACGTCATCTTCATTCTATCTATCTATATGTTAACGATGGCTACGCATAATACCTGTTTGAGATGGGGGTGTCATAATTCAATAGTTAAACCCGTGGTCAACATAAAATTATTTTTTCTTTATTTAATTCGTTTCTTTTGATTTCA
>NW_027625750.1:0-6755 GCF_034508935.2 Berghia stephanieae
ACACATGTTCGGACAAACATAGTTGCTTGTTTATAAACAGTAACGTGAATGAAATCGACCAATCACCGATCATTGTTATTGTCTTTATACCACCAAATGGGTAACTAGTTATCACACGCTTTTCTCGATCAGATAATAAACGTTTAAATTTACACATATTTATCTGTGTTAGTTCTATTGATCAAGCGGTTGAACAGTGGATATTTCACTTAAACACATACCATCGATAGTAAAATCTGTGTAGTTTGCTGTGTCTACCAATCACTGCCATTGTTTACATTATGATGATTGTCCGAGAGGCGTGGTTATCTACCTGTCTATTGCGCTATATTTAAAAAAGGTCAAGCTCAAGTGATGCATCCTGACTGTACTTTGAATCAATGAGTTCTGTTCAACATTTGCATAACATTTTGTGATAGATGTTTTGAAGCTGTGTAAATGTAACAAATTAAAAATGAAAGAACTATTTATAATCAATACTATCCAGCCTGTGAACAGTTTAGTATAGTGTATAAGATTATCTCGTTCCCTTACAGGAAGGTAATTTTAATTTTTAAAACCCTTTTCCATAAAACAAATTGCTGAAACTTGGTAAATAATTAATATTAATCTTTGCTCGATTAAAAACTATCACCAATTCTGCTCCGTTTTAACAGTAATATGGGGATAATATAATAATATATGGAACAAACACATACATAGATTATAAAATCAAAATGTTTGGAGTAATATATTCAAGAAAATGTATAGTAAAATAAAGGGAGTAACATTGACTCTTATAATAGACAAAACAAAGTAAATGACATTTTGGTCCTAAGCCTTCAAGTAAACAAGAAAAGGAAATATGTTATATGTCATTGGAAGGTCCTGGGTTCGAGCCTCGCTCGGCACATAGTCAAGTCCTTGAAGAAGGCCCCATACTCACATTATCTCAACCGTACTCAGGTGCAAAATGAGTACCTGACTGTTAACAGTGTTGTATCTGTCTGAATAAATTGTAATATCGCCTAACAGACCTCATGTCTCATCCTAAATATTAAATGTTGCTGTTGGCAAGGGACCCTTTGTAAAGTGCTCTGAGCACATTTAGTGGATATTGCTCTATATAAAAGCTTTTTTAAAAGTTCAAATGAAATTGCTGTGGGACGTTGAGCACTGTTGGGAGAGGTTAGTGACTGATGGCGATGGCAATGATAACAAACTGGTACCAGCGTTAGTCATTAACTTGTCACAACTTTTCAAAGGTAAAATTGACCATTTCGGACCCCGAAAAATATTCATTTAAAAATTCATAACTCTTGAACCAAATCAGATATCTCAAAAGTTTAAAAAGTATTAGAATAAGCACAGCAAGCTGCTTCTCTTAATACCGATTTAAAGAAGGTTTCTATAAAATTTGAAATTTTCATTAAACTGCCTACTTTAAATAAAAACACTTTGTACTTTGTGCAGATTAAAGGTTTAAATGAATAGCTTGCTATAGTGGTTGATAATGCAAGAGCAGTACAACAAAAAGAGTGACTAACTGGTGACATAAACTGTAAAAAAAATAGAAGTCTTGTTTGTAGTTCTGCCATGTTCTGTTAAGAGGCGATTTGAGGAAACCCAGTTTTTTCCTGGCATTGTGGAATGCAGGCTTTGCTATCATACGATACACATCAACACATTTATTGTTTTCGAAAACTTTCCTTACTTTTTCTAACTAATTTGTTTTCAGTAGTTCCTTTTGAAGCCAACAGAAACAAGAGAGACAGTCAATTTCTAAGACATAGTGGAGGGGCTAAAACAAAGCTGGTTTCATTATGTATTAACAAGTACACAAGTACCGAAGTGTTTGGTTCAGATGGTTTCAATGGTAAGGAAGAGACAAAATAGGGATGTAAGAATGTGTTCCATATCCAGGAAACCAACACAAAACTACACACGTTAAAGAGGGTCAAGTGGGTAAAGGCCCAACAACCTTTAAAACTTGATGAATGAAAAATGAAGATGAACACACTTAACGCGAAATAAACATATCAACGAATGTCACAAAGTCTTTTCACATATAATATAGCTAAGGACAGCGTGGCTCAGCGGTACAGTCTTTGCTTCGTACCCAAAAGGTGCCGAGTTCGATCACCTGCTGCGCTGTGTGGCCTTGAACAAATCACCTCGCCCTAGCTCATTTTGCGGCGCAGCACTGCGGCTGATGCCTGGGTTATTCCAGTGTTCCTTTGGAATAAACTCTAAAGACAAATTTCCAAAAGGGATGAATAAAGGGAATTTTACTTTTTACTAATTTATCTATTAAGTTCTGGTGATAGATCAGAAAATAGAGACGATAATTGAGTTTTGTATATTGACTTTCTTCGTTTGGGTTCTGTATTAGTTTACTTTTATCTCTTAAAACTTGGATACGCTTTCCGTTCTTGGTTTATACTTTTAATGCATCTCCAACGTTTTTTTGTTGCATTTATTGTTTTGAGGCAATTTGAATGAGCTGAATTACACCTTGGACCAATACTAGTCCATTTGCTTCTAAGATAAGGTTTTACAAAGTTCAAACCCGAGTCAAACACAAACATTATTTACTTAATTAGATTTTTTTTTCTATGCTGCATCAATAAAAAAGTGGTCAAGACATTTCCATGATATAGCCTTGTTTTCGTACAATGAAAGGGGTGATAGTGATATGTAAAAAAACCCAATTCAATTCAATCACATTGTAAAATCAGAAATATAATTAAAACATTAGAATAATCATTCAGACACCAACAAGTCACAAGGCAAATGTCATACAAATACATCACAAAGCCGAACAAAAAAAAAGTTACGACGTTTTTCTTCAAAAAATGAAATATCCTTGTATAAAATCATATCAATTAATCACCGTCAGCTTCCACTTTAATAAAATGAGTGGGATAAGCTTGAGCAAAGCTAAAAACCATGCAGAACTCTTCATTGGTCACGGAATAAAAAGGTACATTCATGCTCTTATCCATGGGAGGGTATCTAAGGCCGGGTTGACCTTCACCTTGTCCTTCATGTCCCAGACAAACTAAACACCTGACCAATGTAAATGGTTTCTTCTTTTCAAAGTCATCCTTAGTCACACAAGATTTTGTGTTCAATGCAAAAGGAATGCCATCGCCTAATTCATCACCTAGGATATATAAAAAGAAGACATGATGAAAAAATGTATTGTTTCAATTAAAAAAAAAAAATTGGATTCAATCACATTAAAGAAATTGACACATAAACTTAAGCATTTATATAGAGCAACATCCACTAAACGTGCTCAAAGCGCTTTACAAGGGGTCCATGCCCAACAGCAACACTTAACATGTAGAACCGGACATGACGCCTTCCAATTATTCCAATTTTTCCGGACAGAGACAACGCTGTTAACGGCCAGGTACTCATTTTATACCTGAGTACAGTGAGAGAAAGTGAGTAAAGAGCCTTTCCAAGGGCTCAACTGGGCGCCGAGCGAGGCTCGAACCCAAGACCTTCCAGTCCGAAAGCGAGTGTCATACCACTAGACCACATAGCCACACATAGAGTTGAAATCCATAAGATATGAATAAGATTAGTGTCCGTGTATGTGATGATCAAAGACAATTTTGAATTTGCATCAATGTCATGATATGTATAACCCATTGACTGCCGTACTCTGGAAAAATAAGTATTTAATAATTTGGCCAGAAAACTCACAACGTGGCAAGCTCCCAGGTCTGAGAGTTTTTTGCTGAGAAGTGGGCCATTTAAATCGATTAATATTTGAAGAATGAGTTTTTTTAGCCAACTTTTTAAATAATAATAATAATAATAATAATAATAATAATAATAATAATAATAATAATAATACACATTTATACAGCGCTCATTCTCGTGTAAAACACAAGCTCTGGGCACTTTACAATATAGATTATCAATTTTAAGTGAAAAAAAAAAAAATAATAATAATAATAACAATAATTCAAAGCCAAATCAAGGATTCATAGTCAATAAAAACAAATACGTGTTTTTTCCATCTTTCCAGAATACCATAGTAAACTGGTTAAGGCATTGAAAGGAATATAAAACTAGTTAGAATTTAAGAGGATAGAAAGAATAATAATAATAATAATAATAATAATAATAATAATAATAATAATAATAATAATAATAGTAATAGTAATAATAATAATAATAATAATAATAATAATAATAATAATAATAATAATAATAATAATAATAATAATAATAATAATAATAATAATAATAATAATAATAATAATAAACAATACAGTGTTCTTTTATATAGCGCTAAAAGCTGAAGCCTCAAAGAGCTTTACAATATACTAGACCTGTAAATGAGCTCTATAAAAATTGACTGAAACTCTTCGACAAACTGAAGATTCAATTATTTTTAAAAAAATAAGGGCATCATTGGAGAGGAGAGTGATAAATACAATACATTAAAATAGTGGGTGTTATTTCTTACTGGAAGTATGACTGCCATAATTTGATGTAGAAGGAATGCTAAATAAGCATGTCATTCATATAGGTAAAGATGACTTCATCAAAGTCATATTCCTGCCTCTGGAATTCTTTTTGACATAGTCAGAAAATAATCACCATTATCATCTTTAACTTCTAGCCATGACCAATTGAATTTATTCCTCACACTCACATCTTTAACTTTATCGTTTCTATGTTATATGTTTGTGATGAGAATATTGGCTATTAAGCTTAACTGCTGGTCAAAATTATTTCGCGATGGTGGTGAACGAATCGGCGATCTCAAGAAGTGGGTGAGAGAGGGATCTAGAAATGACTTTGAGTTTGAAACGAATATTTTTGTGTTCGTGGATAGCTCACACGGTAGAGCCACGCTCTCACCTGCCAGGCGGAGTTGTCGTACCAATAAGGTCGCAGGTTCAAACCCCACCACCGCCGCGGAAAAGAAATTTTTATTCTCTATTGTCTTCTGGCACTTTTCTACTCACTTCATATCTTGTTGTTACCAACATAAGTGCCTGCTCCACTCACTTTTCTAACTTTATCGATGCTCGACAAGTCTGAATTGCGATCCACGAACAGCTCAGCCATTGTGAGAACATTAGAATAATGTAGCAATGATCAAACTTGATTTTCAATCAGTAAATGACAGAGAAACAAAAACTTAAATAAATATGACTTCTGGCCAATACACTGAATTATTAAGTAGAAGTGAATTATCAAGAAGAAACTTCGGCAGGCGTAGCGGAAAAATTCAAAGAATCTAAATGAAGGTAAATCGCCACAAAACAGCAAGCTCGCTTGGGCTTGAGCAAAACAATGGCAGAAAACGTCCTGATTTGCACGGGAATTAATTAGGCTACTTACCATTGTTCCTTATAATCAGGTACTCAATCAGTGAAGAAACGGTCAACCAGTTTGTTTACAACGTGAGGCAATCGGAATGTGCTTGTAGCAATCTATCCTAATCTAACTTTCGATTTAAAGGTGTCTCCATCATCTACTAGAGATGTTACTTTCGGCATTCGCATTTTATTTTTTTTTTATAATTTTAAACCCCAGCTTGTAATTGTGGTCAATTTTGGCTTAGACGAAACAGTGAAATTTATCGCTCGGCGGCTCAGTTAAAATTGGCTACCGTTGGGATCACGACAGGTTGGAAAGTGAAAAAATAATTTAACGAAGGCTGTGTGAAATTTCACTGGAATGTGTTCAGTCACGCCAATTCTAAAAAGCGCCGCTTAGCCTTGGCAATAAATCCATCGTTAATATTAACGGCTCCCATGAGCTATGCGTAGCGTTATGGAACACTCCTAATTACTATACAGTCATTCGACGACGATTTGTGAATTCTTTCTTTCTTCACTTCTTTCTTTCCTTTTTTTAATATTTGAATTTGACAAATTGACTGATTTCAGTTAATTGACTGAGAATTTACAGGTCTAATATACTTATCAAACCATAAACACACTCGAACCGAGCCAAACAGACACAAACAATAGTCGCACACACTAACTATGCAAGCTTTACAAAATGAAATTGACATTCAACAAAATGGAATCAAAAAATAAAACGTATAATTTACTCATCAATAAAAAAATAATTAAACCTTATTTCATTATTAAATACATCTACCTCATTTTTTATTGTAAACCATACACATGTTGTTTTAGCAACATTTCCATTCCACATTTAGATAAAACAAAGTTGACGTCACTCAGGTCATTAATATTGTTTGTTGCCATTTATGAGTAATTCTCATTAAACGGTATTAACCAGACTTTACACGTTCGAGGTTACCCATAGTTTTGTATGTTGGTGACGTCACTCAGGTCTTTAATATTGTTTGTTGCCATTTATGAGTAATTCTCACTAAACGGTATTAACCAGACTTTAAACGTTCGAGGTTACCCATTGTTTTGTATGTTGGTCCGTTCTATTTCCGGATGGCCATCAGTGAGTTTCTTAACCATTCAGTGGACCGCGTATATGATGAACTGGCAGAGCTAAGGGTTATTTTTCTATTACATTTCGTGTCTCATTGAATGAATGAAGTCTTTGTCTTTATTAATCGTTAACTGATGGAATAAATAAATAAAAATGAATATTTCCGTATTCTCATTCAATTGTATATATATATATATATAATATATATATATATATATATTATATATATATATATATATATATATATATATATATATATATATATATATATATATGTATTGAATCGTGTTGGATACAAATATGATACGAATAGTGATGACATG
>NW_027625751.1:0-6762 GCF_034508935.2 Berghia stephanieae
GTGCTGTTGGCTGCAGACGCGTTGTAAACGCTTTGAGCACGATTGCCTCGCTCGGCGCATAGTTGAGTCCTGGATAAAAAGGTTCTTTACTCACATTCTCTCACCGTACTCGATGTAGAACTAGTTAGTAATGTTTTCTCCGTCTGTCGTGTCCCGCTCTGCGTGTTAATGTTGCTGTTGGCTGCAGACGCGTTGTAAAACGATTTGAGCACGATTGCCTCACTCGGCGCATAGTTGAGTCCTGGATAAAAAGGTTCTTTACTCACATTCTCTCACCGTAATCAGGTGTAAGACTAATACCTGTCCGTTAGTAGTGATTTTTCCGTCCTCTCGTGTCCCGCTCTGCGTGTTAACTGTTGCTGTTGGCTGTAGACGCGTTGTAAAAGCGCTTTGAGCACGATTGCCTCGCCGGCGCATAGTTGAGTCCTCGATAAAAAGGATCTTTACTCACATTCTCTCACCGTACTCGGATGTAGAACTAGTTAGTAATGTTTTCTTCCGTCCTGTCGTGTCCCGCTCTGCGTGTTAACTGTTGCTGTTGGCTGCAGACGCGTTGTAAAACGATTTGAGCACGATTGCCTCGCTCGGCGCATAGTGAGTCCTCGATAAAAAGGATCTTTACTCACATTCTCGCACCGTACTCGGATGTAGAACTAGTTAGTAATGTTTTCTCCGTCCTCTCGTGTCCCGCTCTGCGTGTTAAGTGTTGCTGTTGGCTGTAGACGCGTTGTAAAACGATTTGAGCACGATTGCCTCACTCGGCGCATAGTTGAGTCCTGGATAAAAAGGTTCTTTACTCACATTCTCTCACCGTAATCAGGTGTAAGACTAATACCTGTCCGTTAGTAGTGATTTTTCCGTCCTCTCGTGTCCCGCTCTGCGTGTTAACTGTTGCTGTTGGCTGTAGACGCGTTGTAAAGCGCTTTGAGCACGATTGCCTCACTCGGCCATAATTGAGTCCTCGATAAAAAAGGATCTTTACTCAATTCTCTCACCGTAGTCGGGTGTAAACTAATACCTGTCAGTTAGTAGTTTTTCTACGTCCTGTCGTGTCCCGCTCTGCATGTTCGTGTTGCGTCTGCTGCAGACGCGTTGTAAAGCGCTTTGAGCAAGTTACTGGTTAAGTTGGCTATATAATAATAATAATAATATAATATAATAATAATAATAATAATAATAATAATAATAATAATAAATAATAATAATAATAATAATAATAGTAAGTATAGTAGTAGGTCAAGGGAATTAATCCTTGGTATTTGTACACCCTATGTTATCTTCTTGAGTTTGCATCCTTGAAAACGAGTACATGGCTGACTTTACTAGTGTTTTCTCCATCCTGTCGTGTCCCGCTCTCCGTGTTCACTGTTGCTGTTGGCTGTAGACGCGATGTAAAGCGCTTTGAGCACGATTGCCTCGCTCGGCGCATGGTAGAGTCCTCGATAAAAAGGATCTTTACTCACATTCTCTCACCGTAATCAGATGTAGAACTAGTTAGTAATGTTTTCTCCGTCCTCTCGTGTCCCGCTCTACGTGTTAAGTGTTGCTGTTGGCTGTAGACGCGTTGTAAAACGATTTGAGCACGATTGCCTCGCTCGGCGCATAGTTGAGTCCTGGATAAAAAGGTTCTTTACTCACATTCTCTCACCGTACTCGGATGTAGAACTAGTTAGTAATGTTTTCTCCGTCCTGTCGTGTCCCGCTCTCCGTGTTCACTGTTGCTGTTGGCTGTAGACGCGATGTAAAGCGCTTTGAGCACGATTGCCTCGCTCGGCGCATGGTAGAGTCCTCGATAAAAAGGATCTTTACTCACATTCTCTCACCGTAATCAGATGTAGAACTAGTTAGTAATGTTTTCTCCGTCCTCTCGTGTCCCGCTCTGCGTGTTAACTGTTGCTGTTGGCTGTAGACGCGTTGTAAAGCGCTTTGAGCACGATTGCCTCGCTCGGCGCATAGTTGAGTCCTCGATAAAAAGGGATATTTACTCACATTCTCTCACCGTAATCAGGTTTAAGACTAATACCTGTCCGTTAGTAGTGATTTCTCCGTCCTCTCGTGTCCCGCTCTGCGTGTTAAGTGTTGTTGCTGTTGTAAAGCGCTTTGAGCACGTTACTGGATATGTTGGGCTAGAATAATAATAATATTAATAGTAGTAGTAATAATAATAATAATAATAATAATAATAATAATAATAATAAATAATAATAATAATAATAATAATAATAATAATATAATAATAATAATAATAATAATAATAATAATAAAATAATAATAATAATAATAAATTAATAAAAACAACAAAGTCCTGGGTTCGAGCCTCGTTCGGCGCATAGTTGATGTAATTAACTGACAAACCAACCGGTAGCCATTGTGTTGATCATTTTTATTTAAACACGAGTACAGCGAGAGAGTGTGAGTAAAGAGACTTTTTTCAAGGACTCAACTATCAAGGGAATTAATCCTTGGTATTGTACACCCTATGTTATATTCTTGAGTTGCATCCCTTGAAAACGAGTACATGGCCGTTCCTAGTGTTTTTTTTTTCATTCCTGTCATGTCTCGCTCCGCGTGTTAAGTGTTGCTGTTGGCTGGGAACCCGTTGTAAAACGCTTTGAGCACGTTTACTGGATATTGTCCCGCTCGGCGCAACAAAACCTGTTGGCGAATTGCGCTCAACAGAAGCCTATTGAGGGACGAATAAAATTAAAATGCAGTTGGCGAATGAAGACGGCTTCTTATGGTTTCACAAAAACACATATAGTTTGCGAATGCGACCAATCAGCAAGTCCGGTCGCATTGTGCACGTTCGCGAAACCGCCGCCTTGGTACATCGTCACAACACACCTTTCGAGCTAAGATGCCTATGAGCGTTTATCGGGTTGCGAATGAAGAATCGCGCTTCGCAGAAGCCTTTTGGGGGACAAATAAACAAAACAAAACAAAAAAAAAAAACAACAAAACCCGTTGGCGAATTGCGCTCAACAGAAGCCTATTGAGGGAGAAATAAAATTGAAATGCAGTTGGCGAATGAAGAATCGCGCTTCGGAGAAGCCTTTTGGGGGACAAAAAAAAAAAAAAAAAAAAAAAAACAAAAAACCTGTTGGCGAATTGCGCTCAACAGAAGCCTATTGAGGGAGAAATAAAATTAAAATGCAGTTGGCGAATGAAGAATCGCGCTTCGGAGAAGCCTTTTGGGGGACAAAAAAAAAACAAAAAAAAAAACAAAAACAAAACCGTTGGCGAATTGCGCTCAACAGAAGCCTATTGAGGGAGAAATAAAATTAAAATGCAGTTGGCGAATGAAGAATCGCGCTTCGGAGAAGCCTTTTGGGGGACAAAAAAAAAAAAAAAAAAAAAAAAAAAAAAAAAACAACCTGTTGGCGAATTGCGCTCAACAGAAGCCTATTGAGGGAGAAATAAAATTAAAATGCAGTTGGCGAATGAAGAACGCGCTTCGAGAAGCCTTTTGGGGGACAAAAAAAACAAAAAACAACAAAACCTGTTGGCGAATTGCGCTCAACAGAAGCCTATTGAGGGAGAAATAAAATTAAAATGCAGTTGGCGAATGAAGAATCGCGCTTCGGAGAAGCCTTTTGGGGGACAAAAAAAAACAAAACAACAAAAAAAAACCAACAAAACCTGTTGGCGAATTGCGCTCAACAGAAGCCTATTGAGGGAGAAATAAAATTAAAATACAGTTGGCGAATGAAGAATCGCGCTTCGCAGAAGCCTTTTGGGGACAAAAAACAAACAAACAAAATAGCAACAAAACCTGTTGGCGAATTGCGCTCAACAGAAGCCTATTGAGGGAGAAATAAAATTAAAATGCAGTTGGCGAATGAAGAATCGCGCTTCGGAGAAGCCTTTTGGGGACAAAAAAACAAAAAAAAAAAAAAACAAAAAAAACAACAAACCTGTTGGCGAATTGCGCTCAACAGAAGCCTATTGAGGGAGAAAAAGAAATATGGCGGAATGCCGATAGATGCGCAGCGAGCGAATGTTAGAAAATGCACTTGGCGAACTACAGATGCCTGTTAGGGGACAAAAAAAAAATGAAAAATGCTGACGGAGGAAAAAAAAAAAAGAGAAAAAAGTGCCTCTGACGAGAAAAAAAAAAAGAAAAAAGGTGCCTCTGGACGGAGGAAAAAAAAAAAATATATATATGTATATATATTAGTTATATACACTGTCCACCCACCGCGCACCGCGCGCCGACAAGCCGAGCCCAGTCAAGTCATGGCAGGTGGAGAGGTGGCCGAGACAAACCCTGCTGGATGGGGGATAATCTCAGCGTCCGAGGATCTCAGCTCGATAAGGTCTGATTTCACCAAGCCCGTTCCCTGGGCTGTTTTCTTCGACGGAACTATAGGTCACAAACTAGTCCCGCCGTTCTCACTCCGACCGATCGTTCTCGCCATCTTTCCCGGGTCTCTTGGTACCTCTTCGGTACCGTTAGGTGCGCTTCGCTTCTCCGACTTCCGTCGCCTGCCTGCCTCGGTATTCAACATCCTTTGTCACCAGCTCGGTCTGTGTGGGGAGGCGCTACCTTTAGGTCCCGAGATGGTTCACGACAGAATCTCATTTCTCTCTCCCCCCTTCCTTCCTTCCAACCGTTCTCTCCAACTGTTTCGCTGTGAATGGGAGGCGCTAGAACACCTCTGTTACCTCCCGACATTGTCACCCGCCCGATGAGTGACCCTTTTGGTTACCGTTTCGTGGGCACGCTTGTTCCGACTTCGGGCACCTGCCTGCATCAGGTATTCTTTGTCACCAGCTCTAAGTCTGAACCCCGTACGCCTCCTACCTTCTAGAAGACGCCGAGTATATGTTCACGACAGAATCTCATTTCTCTCTCCCCCTTCCTTCCTTCCAACCGTTCTCTCCAACTGTTTCGCCTGTGAATGGGAGGCGCTAGAACACCTCTGTTACCTCCCGACATTGTCACCCGCCGATGAGTGACCCTTTTGGTTACCGTTTCGTGGGCACGCTTGTCGACTTCGGGCACCTGCCTGCATCAGGTATTCTTTGTCACCAGCTCTAAGTCTGAACCCCGTACGCCTCCTACCTTCTAGAAGACGCCGAGTATATGTTCACGACAGAATCTCATTTCTCTCTCCGCCTTCCTTCCTTCCAACCGTTCTCTCCAACTGTTTCGCCTGTGAATGGGAGGCGCTAGAACACCTCTGTTACCTCCCGACATTGTCACCCGCCCGATGAGTGACCCTTTTGGTACCGTTTCGTGGGCACGCTTGTCCGACTTCGGGCACCTGCCTGCATCAGGTATTCTTTGTCACCAGCTCTAAGTCTGAACCCCGTACGCCTCCTACCTTCTAGAAGACGCCGAGTATATGTTCACGACAGAATCTCATTTCTCTCTACCCCTTCCTTCCTTCCAACCGTTCTCTCCAACTGTTTCGCCTGTGAAGGGAGGCGCTAGAACACTACTGGTACCTCCCGACATTGCCACCCGCCCGCTGAGTGACCCGTTCCGAGCTGAGATGGCCCTTGTCCAACCTTACTCGCTACTTTTGGAAGTCTCCCAGCAGTAGCCGCTAGATATCGCACTACAATGTTATCACGACCAATCAAGGCAACCCAATTGACTAAAAACGATCTGATGGGCTTTCAGCGATTTGTCAAGTCTCGTCGTGTCTACCAAACTGCAACGGGCCAGCCCATCGCCCGACAAACCCTGATGTCAGGAGAGCGTGAAACGGGGTTAGGGTCTTCGCCCGCGAATGACACTTCCCTCGCAAAATCAATCGTATTGTCCAACTCGCTCAGGCGCTGGAAGATGTCCAGCGGAGTAGGGAGCTAGAAGGTGCCTAGCTCATTAGGGAAGCCAGAAGTTGGCTAGCCAAGTCGAGAGGTTGGGTGCTAGAAGGTGCCTAGCAAAGACATTGTTTCAGACGTACGATTGATTTTGCGCGACAAGCGTCACCCCCAGTTGAAAGAACGAAACTCCGCAACATGATATCCAGCCATTAGAATTCACCGGACGACGGCAGATCGTTGCAGAGTGATATCGTTGGTCGCTGTCATGGTCAACGCACATGCGACTGCCCACCAGCGGCCTTATTTCGCTCGGTTGCGTGCCCCTGTGTAAGCCCACGCCTCGATAGATCGCGTGTACATAGTAGCGTGATATCGTTTAGAAGCTGCCTGCATCATAAAGGACGGGAAACCACATACGATATATATCTCAAGCCAAAGTCATAGCATTTCCTCGCAGCAGAAGAACGGCCCGACCATCTCAAACTCTTCCCTCTTGGCACCATTCGTTAGGCATCCCCCTCACCGTATCAAGTCCCGCATGATGTCTCCATCATACACGCGATAATATGCACTACAATGTTCTCACGACCAATCAAGCTACCCAATTGACTAAAACGATCTGATGGCTTTCAGAGATTTGTCAAGTCTCGTCTCGGCGGGTCTACAAACTGCAAACGCACCCATACCCGACAACCCTGATGTCAGGAGAGGCGTAAACGGGTTAGGGTCTTCGCCCCCGAATGACACTGCCTCGCAAAATAATCGGATTGGTCCCACTAGCGCTCCCTGAAGATGTCCAGCGGATAGGGAGCTAGAAGTGCTAGCTCCATTAGAAGCCAGAAGTTGGCTACCAAGTCGAGATGGCTGCTAGAAGGTCCTACAAAGACATTGTTTCAACGTACGATGATTTTGCGCGACAACCGCACCTCCTCATTAAGAACCGAAACTCCGCAACATGAAATCCAGCCATTAAATTCACCGGACGAC
>NW_027625752.1:0-6754 GCF_034508935.2 Berghia stephanieae
TTTTGAGGGGGGTTTGGGGTGCGGGTGATGAGGGGGGATTAGATGGGGAAACATATCATGTTGTGGGGTGGCTTGTTGGAGGGGATAGGGAAAATCATAAATTTTGGGTTGTGGGGGAAAAATTTTTTTAAGGAATGATGAATAAATTTTTTGGGGGAAAACTGAGAAGGGTGAGGTTTGGGGGTTTTGGATTGGAGTGGGGTTGTGTTGTAAAGGGTGGGGGGGGGGAATTTGGGGGGGTGGGAGGCTGAGGCAGATTCATAAAAGTGATGGGGGTGGGTTTCTACGGGTTCGATTGTTTCCCAAACGGGGGGGGGGCCCGGGTGATTAATTCGGGTTCTTTGTTGCAAATTTGGGTTGGCATTCCATTATTAAAACAATAGTTGCTTCTACCGGGGGGGTTTTTTTGTTTGGCCGGGCCCATCCCCAAGGCATAGGGACGGGGGCCTCGGGAAACCCGAAGGTTTTTTGGGCGAATTTTTGTTTTACATTTTTTAAAGACGGATGGGGATGTATTTGTTTGACCTTTCGGGTTGGGGGTCATTTCGTCCGGGGTTTAATGGCCATTTTGGGATCTTTATTTTAACCTCCTACCATTTTCGCCAACCAGGGCTTCACTTATTAACCACAAACCTCACAGCAGGCCCTTTCCTATCAAAACCCCCTATGACTCTACCTTTACTTCCCATTCCCTCCAAAGCTATCATTTCCCAACAAAACCACTCCATCAAATCACCTCCCTCATATCATCTTCACCACCAAAGCCCCCGAGTGATTTCCATCACACCCCCTCCTTTGCCTTTTCACCATCATTGTCACTGTTTTTTGCTTCATCCTACATCCCCCATCACTTTTATATCAAAATCATTTTCTTCACTTGACTCTTGCTACAATCTCTGGCCCAAACAAAACCCAAATTACCTTAGAAAACACAATCATTTCAGTGGCCTTTTTTCATCCTCCATCGGGAACAAACTTCATCCGAGGGAAGAATTCCCCTTCAGTCTCCCCCCCCCCCCCCCCTCCTCTCCTCTCTCCCTCTCTCTCTCTTCTCTCTCTCCTCTTGTTTGGTAAATGTCCACCATTTTCTATCGTGACCCAACTGAAATAAATCAGTGTCATAATCATTTATTTTAAAAAAAATTTCTTTGATAATTTTTTTCACCTACCAACAAAACATAATACATTTTTTTTACACAGGGGCCATAAAAGGGGGAGGGTTCATCTTCAAAGGGCAGCTTTACCCGGGTAGAATTCCTTTTGGGGCTCTCTCCTCTCTCTCTCTCTCTCCTCTCCTCTTCCTTTTCCTCTCCTTTCTCTCTCTTTTTCTCTCTCCTCTCTCTCTATCTCCTCTCTCTCTCTGTGAGGTTTGTGGTATTTTGAGTGTTCGCATTGCTCATTTTTCCTCCTTCCTTTCCTTTCCCTCTCTCTCTCTCTCTTCTCCCCCTCTTCTCCCCTCTCTCTCTCTCTCCTTTTCCTCCTCTCTCTTCTCTCTCCTCTCTTTTTCTCTCTCTCTTTTTCGCTCCCTACTCCTTGCTCTTTCTCTCTGTATCTCTCCTCTCTCTCTCTCTCTCCCCCTTTCGTCTCTCTCTTCCTGTTCTCTTTCTCTCTGTATTTTCTCCTCTCCCTCTCTCCTCTCTCCACATTGTTTTATTAAAATTTCCCACCATTGACTATTGGGGTGGCCCCCAAAGTAAAAACATCATGACATAAGCATTTATTTTAAAACAAAATTTCTTTTATAATTTTTTTCAACTAAAACAACATAAACATAATTACATTTTTTTTTTTTCCACAGGGCCAAGAGACGGGGGAGGGTTGGGGACTCTTAAACTGAACTTTTCCCCCAGTAGGAATTTCCCTTGGTCTCTCTCTCCTCCTTCTCCCTTCCCCTTTTTCTTCTCTCCCTTTTCTCTCCCCTCCCTTTTTCCCCCTCTCTTTCCCCTCTCTCTCCTCTCTCTCTACTCTCTTTGGTGATGTGTGTATGGGGTATTTTCGTACTGTTCGTTTCTCCTCTCTTGCCCTTTTTTCCCCTCTCTCTCTCCTCTCCCCTCTCTCTTCTCCCTCTCTCCCTCTCCCCCCCCCTCCTCTTCCTCTCCTCTCCCTCTCCCTCCCACCCTCTCTCTCTCTTCTCTCTCCTCTTTTTTTTCTCTCTTCTTCCCCCCTCTCCTCCCCTCTGTCTCTCTCTCTCTTTTTTTTCTCTCCTTTTTTTGTCCTCTCTATCTCTCTTTCTCTTTCCCTTCTTGCCTTTCTTTCTTCTCTCTCTCTCTCCCCTTTTTTCTCTCTCTCTCTCTCTCTCTCTCTCTCTCTCTCACATTGTTTTAGTTAAAATTCCCAAAACCCTTGACTATCGGATACCCCCAAATTAAAAAACATCCGGATCATAATGCATTTTTTTTCAAAACATAATTTCTTTTATAATTTTTTTTCAAATACACAACTTAAACAAATTACTTTTTTTTTTACTACAGGGCCAAAAACGGAAGGGGTTCCCTTTAAAAACGAACTTCACCTCGAGGGGAAATTTAGTTGGGGCCTCTCTCTCTCTCTTTTTTCTCTCTCTCTCCTCTCTCTCTCTCTCTCTCCTCTTCTTTCCCCCTTTTTCTCTCTTCCTCTCTCTCTCTCTCTCCTCTCTTTCCTCCTCTGTGGGTGAAGTGTATGTGTTTGTTTGTGTTTTGTGCATGTGCGTGCTTTTCTCTCCCTTCCCTTTTTTCTCCTCTCTCTCCCCTCCTCTCTCCTCCTCTCCCTCTCTCCTCCCTCTCTTTCTAAAAATCTCTCTCTCCTCTCCTCTTCTCCTCTCTCTATTTTCTCTCTCTTTTCTTTTTCCCTCTATCCTCTTGCCTTTTTCCGTATCCCTCCTTTTTCCCTCTTCAATTTTTCTCTCTCTTTCCCCTGCCTTCTTTCTCTCTCCTTTCCTCTCCCTTTTTCCTTTCCCCTCCTCCCCTTCCCCTTCTTTTTCCCCCTCCTTTCTCTTTTGGAAGTGTGATGTTTTGTTTGAGGTTCGTGCATTTCTGCATTTGTCTCTCTCTCCTTCCTTTCTCTCTCTCTCTGTTCTCTCCTCTCTTTTTTCTCTCCTTTTTCCCGCCCTCTCTCATCTCCTTGTTTTCCTCTGACTCCTCCTTTTTTGCTCCCCTCTCTCTCCTCTCCTCTCTCTCTCTTCCTCTGTCTCTCTATCTCTCTTCTCTTTCCTCTGCCTCTTTTGGGGGTTCCTACCCCCCATCGGGCGGGGGGCATTCGGGGCTCTATCCCCTTTATATCGTTTTCCAACATCTTCTTTTGTTTTGGGGAAAATAAATTACGGGTTTTGGTCCTGTCCTGGCCAACCCGGCTGAAGGAAACAGTCAATTATAGTTCTTTTTTAGATGAATTTTTTTCATTGTAACATCTCTCTGTTATGCCTGTATTATGTTTTTCTTATATATATATATTTGAAAAATTTTGATTTTCCCTTTTAACGGACCGTCTTTGTTGATGAATTTTTAGTGACTCAAACTAATACTTTGATAAGTGTTTTTTGGGAATCTACACCTTTTTTTCTTATTTAAAAACCATTCCCCCTTTGTCTTCCCTTTTTCCCCTCGATCTTTTTTTGTAATTCTAAATTTTTTTAACTATCCCATTGTCTTCCTTTAAGGGGGCTGTAACCTTAATTGTTGCAAGCGCCGAAAAAAACCCTTAAAAACAAAAACAAACCTTTTTTTTCTCTCTTCTTATCCCCCTTTATTTTTGCCTTTCTCTGTCTCTCTCTCCTCTTCCTCCCCTTTTCCCTTCTCTCTCTCCCTCTCCTCTCCTCTCCCTCTTCTTTCTCTCTTTCTCTCTCTCTCCATTTTTTGATTTTAAATGTCCAACCATTGAGCTACGGATGGCCTACCTTAAGTAACACATGATCATAATGCATTTTTTTCAAACATAATTTTTTTGAAAATTTTTTTTAACTACACAACATAAACTGAAGTACTTTTTTTTTTCACTAAGGGGGGGCAAGAGATGGGAGGTTTGGCACTTTAAAAGGACTTAGCTTCACCCGAGTGGGAATTTCCCATTGTCTTTTCTCCTCCTCCTCTCTCTCTCTCTCTCTCTCTCCTCTCCTTCTCTCTCTTCCTCTTCTTTCTTCTTTCTTCTTTCTCTTCTCCTCCTCCTCCTTTCTTTCTTCTTCTCTCTCTCTTTCTCTCTCTCTCTCCCTTTCTACTCTCTCTCCTCTCTCTCTCCTCTTCTCCCTCCCTCTCTCTCTAAAGTGTGTATGTGTGTTCGGCAGTCGACATTTTTTCCCCTCTTTGACTTTTTTTAACAGGGAAACATTGTAAAAAGACATCATGATACTTTGAAAATTTATTATTATTCTAAAACAATAAGCAAACATATAAGAAGATAAAAAGAGTTTTCAACAGCTTAATTTTAAACACGGGTGATCAGTATTGCCGGGTTGTCAATTTTCCACCAATTGGCAGATTTTTATCACGCGTGGCAGGGAAAAATGCCCAGGGGCAATTTTTAATATTTGTATACCATTAAAAAAAAAAATAATAAAAATAGATCGTCTAATTATTTCTTTTTTTCCCCCCCCATTTCAGTGGGTTGATCCCTTGCCCCCGTCAACAATCAAACAACCTCAAGCAATCAAGCAATCAGCACCTCAAAACAATCAACACCCTCAAAAGCCATCAATGGGGACCTTTCCCCATTGCCACTTTTTACCATCAATGGGACTCTTACACCATTTCCCTTTTCCCCCCATCAATGGCTCTTTTCACCATTTCCCTTTCCCCCATCAAATTTACCTTTTTCACCATTGCCTCTTTTTTACCCCAAATGGGATCTTATCACCCTTCCCTTTTACCATCAAGGGGACTCTTACACCATTGCCACTTTTAAACCCTCAATGGGACTCTTACACCATTACCACTTTTAACCATCAAGTGACTCTTTTCACCCTTGCCCCTTTCACCATCAAAGGGACTCTTATCACTTGCCACTTCACCATCGTGACTCTTATCCCTTGCCACTTTCACCCAATGTGACCTTTTCACCATTACCCTTCACCATCAAAAGGGGACCCTTTTCACCTTTGCCTCTTTTTACCATCAATGGGGGACTCCCTTTTCACCTTCCACTTTCACCATCAAAGGGGTCTTATCACCATTGCCTCTTTTTTACCACAAAGGTACTCTATCACCTTACCCTTCACCATCAATGGTGACTCTTTTCACCCTTGCCTCTTTTCACCATCAAGGACTTACACCATTGCCTCTTCACCCCAAAAGGTGACTCTTATCACCTTGCCTCTTTCATTTTCCTCCTTTCTTGTTTCTTTATTTCCCTTTTTTCCCCCACACCGCCATCTTTTATTTTCATCCAATTTAAAAAAAACAAACACTTAAAAATTCACACCAAATTTTTAAATGCCCCAAACTTCCACCACAGCATGGTTTTCTTTCGTCCACTAATCATATTTTTATTAGACTAGGAAATCATACCCTGTTTAGCTAAAAATCATGTGCAGTCATAACAATATAACCTCACTAACCAATCCCAGGGAAAACCACAGCACAGTAGATAAAGCAGCGACGGACGCTCGCAGAGAGGGGGAAAGGGGTGGCCACCCTTTGGACCCTTGGGGACAAGGGACAGTTACAATATTAAAACCTCCCCCCCCCCCAAGAACCTCCAAATTGCACCATCCTAAAAATCATATCAACCCCAAAAAAATTTTCTAAACTTACCTTGGGAAAGGGTCTTTTGAAAATCCCCACTCTTCTCGCTTTTTTTGGCTACTTCACTCCCTTTTCACACACCCAAAAAATTCTTGATTTTGGCCATTTGGCTTCTGCCTTAAACTTTCCCCTAAAATATTTTTCAAAATGGATTTCTTTTTCATCCCAAAAATATTTTTTTTGTTTTTCTTTTTGGAGCAAGGTGTTTTAAATTTTCATGATATCACAAACTTTTTGTTTTTTTTTAAAAATTTGACTTTCCCCTTACTTTTCAATTTGTATAAAGTCCACTTTTCAAATCTTCAAATTTTTTTTCGAGAAATTTATGAGGCCGCGTTTTTACCAAAAAACTGCTAATAACTACATTTCAGAAAACATTTTGGGGGATGAGTTTAATTCAATCTGCCTTTTTTTTCTACATTCTGGGTTTTTAAGTTCTGATGCTTCTCCAGGTTTTCTCCGCTGTCCTAAAAAATTGATACTGTTTCTAGATTTTTTTCGATTTAAATTTATTTACTAATCTCTCCCTCTTTTACCCCATTGCCTTTGGGCTTATTTAATTTTATGCCCAATCCCATTTTTTCCTTTTTTCTTTCAGCGTCTTTTAAAAAATTTTTTTTTTCTGCCAACAAATATTGTCATCCGTAATCAAAATTTTTGATGTTTTCTGCCTCAAATTTTTATCCGGGAATGGTCATTTTTCTGAAAATAAACGTTTTTGGATAAGTTAAAAAAAAAATTACAGTAACAACCTTTCACTCCTTTTTTTTTTCACATTGGGGACAATACCCTTGTATTCTTATGGGTCCTTTTGGTGCCGTAAAGGGTTTTTAAAAACCTTTTAGTCTTTCTACAAATCCCTTCTTTCCATCAACTTCCTTCCTTAAATTGAATAAACTAATACAATTAAAATAATGGCCCCGGTTTTTAAAAAAAAATAATTTTAAAAAATTTTTATCAGGGGATACATAGGTTTCCAAAAAGGTTTTTTTTGCATTTAATACAATTTAAAAAACTCCTTTTTGCACAAAATTTTCTTAATA
>NW_027625753.1:0-6751 GCF_034508935.2 Berghia stephanieae
TAATTTTTCTTTTTTTTTGTTCATTCAACGATATAAAAACTGCAGTGGGAGAAACTTCGCATTTTTTTTTTTTTTTTACTGTGATAGAAGGCGCGATAAAGAATACTGTGAAATACTTTTCTTTTTTTTTTTATTCGTTTCGAATAAAATTGAGGGGAAATTCATTTTTTTTTTTTTTTTTTCGATTAAGGCGACTGTAAATATAAAAATCCTGGGGAATCTTTCGATTTATTTTTTTTTTGTTATTTGGGATGCAATTTAATTTCCCAGAGGAACTTCGCATTTTTTTTTATTTTTCGTCAGAGGGAACTTTCATTTTATTTATTCTCAATGAGGAAAACTCGCATTTTTTTTTTTTATTCGATTGAGTATCTTTTATTAAAAGTCCGCAGGGGAAACTTCGCATTTTACATTTTTTTGTTAGAGCGGACTGCAGAATTTAAAGTCCGCATGGAGAATACTTTCGCATTTTTATTTATTTTCGATTGAGAGTTGCAAATAATAAATCCGCGTGGAGAAACTTCATTTTAATTCTTTTTTTTTTTTCGAAAAGCGCAGAAAAAATCCGTGTATCTTTCTTTTTTTTTTTTTTCGATAAAGCGCGAGAAAATTGATTTTTTTCTTTTTTTTTATTGTGATTAACGCGGAAAATATTTCATTTTTTTTTTTTTTTTCGTATGATAACCGAGTGGAGAATATTTCGCATTCTTTTTTTTTTTTCTTGGATATAAAGCGCGTGGAAATCTTTCGATTTTCTTTTTTTTTTTTTTACGTCAGAAAGCCGGAGAATACTTCGCATTTTTTTTTTTTTCTTACGCGCTGATTAAAGCCGATGAGATACTTGCATTTTTCTTTTTTTTTTTTTTTAACGTATAAAGCGCGGTGAAAATTCCGCATTTTTTCTTTTTCTTTTTTTAGGACGCGAAATAAAAGTCCGATAGATCTTCGATTTTTTTTTTTCGTAGGCGAGAAAAATCCGCATTTTTTGATAAGCCGAATATCCATGATCTCTTTTTTAGAAACAGAAATCGATTTTTTTTTCTTCATAAGCGACAATCGCGGAATACTCATTTTTTTTTTTTTTTGTTCAGAGCGGACTGCAGAAAAAAGCCAGTGAAATCTTTCATTTTCTTTTTTTTTGATTCAAGGGGACTGCGATAAAGTCGCAGTGGGAGAATCTTTGCATTTTCTTTTTTTTCTAGACGCGGACTGCAAAATAAGTCGCAGTGAGAATACTTTCGCATTTCTTTTTTTTTCGTTCAGACCGCTGCAATAAAAGTCCGCAGGGGAGAATATTCATTTTCTTTTTTTTGTCAGACCGACGCAAATAAAAGTCCATGAGAATTTCGCATTTTCTTTTTTTGATTAACGCGACGCAAAAAAGTCCAGTGGAATACTTTCGCATTTTTTTTTTTTTTTTTTTCAGAGCGGACGCAAAAAAGTCCGAGTGGGAGAATCTTCCATTTTTTTTTTTTTCGTTCAGAGCGGACTGCAGAATAAGTCGCATGGAGAATACTTCCATTTTTTTTTTTTTGATAGACGGACTGCAAAAAAATCCGCAGAATACTTGTTTTTTTTTTCAAGCGCGAGAAAAAACGGGACTCCATTTTTTTTTTTTTTGTAGAGCGGAGCAAAAACCGCGTGAGATTTTTTTTTTTAGCTGCAATAATCTGAATTTTCCTTTTTTTTGTAGAGCGGACTGCAAAAAAGTCATGAGAATATTGCATTTTCTTTTTTTCGTGACCGGACGAAAATCTGGAATCTTCGCATTTTTTTTTTTTATCAGCGCGAGCAGAATAATCCAGAGACTCGATTTTTTTTTTCAGGGACTGAGAAAAAGTGCATTCCGCAGTGGAGAATACTTCGCATTTTCTTTTTTTGTTCAGAGCGGACTGCAAAAAAAAAGTCCGCATGAGAAACTTTCGCATTTTTTTTTTTTTTTCGTTCAAGCGCGGACTGCAAATAAGTCGAGTGGAATCTTATTTCCGCAGTGGGAGAATACGTTCGCATTTTATCTTTTATTTTTGTTTCAGAGCGCGGACTGCAGAAATATAAAGTCCGGAGTGTGAGAATACTTTATCATTTTTTCTTTTTTTTTCGATTCAGAGCGCGGACTGCAGAATAAATGTCGGCAGTTGGAGAATACTTTCGCATTTTTTCTTTTTTTTTTCGATTGAGAGCGCGGACTGCAGAAATAAAAAGTCCGCAGTGGGAGTATACTTTCGCATTTTTTCTTCTTTTTTTTTTCGATTCAGAGCGCGGACTGCAGAAATAAAAAGTCCGCAGTGGGGGAATACTTTCGCATTCTTTCTTTTTTTTTTTCGATTCAGAGCGGGGAATGCAGAAATATAAAGTCCGCAGTGGGAGAATCTTTCGCATTTTTTTTTTTTTTTTTTCGATTCATAGGGCGGGCTGCAGAAATGTAAAGTCCACAGTGGGAGAATACTTTCGCAATTTTTTTCTCGATTCAGAGCGCGGACTGCAGAAATTTAAAGTCCTCAGTGGGAGAATACTTTCGCATTTTTTCTTTTTTTTTTTTTCGATTCAGAGCGCGGACTGCAGATATAAAAAGTCCGCAGTGGGAGAATACTTTCGCATCTTATCTTTTTTTTTTTCGTTTCAGAGCGGGGACTGCAGAAAAAAAGTCCGCAGTGGGAGATTCTTTCGCATTTTTTCTTTTTTTTCGATTCAGAGCGGCGGACTGCAGAATAAATAGTCGCAGTGTGAGAATACTTTTCATTGTTTCTTTCTTTTTTTTTCCGATTCAGAGCGCGGACAGCATAAATAAAAGTCTGCAGTGGGAGAATACTTTCGCATTGTTCTTTCTTTTTTTTTTGATTGAGAGCGCGGACTGCAGAAATATAAAGTCCGCATGGGAGAATACTTTCGCATTTTCTTTTTTTTTTTTCGATTGAGAGCGCGGACTGCAGAAATAAAAATCCGCAGTGGGAGAATACTTTCGTTTTTTTTTTGATTCAGAGCGCGGACTGCAGAAAAAAAGTCCCAGTAGGAGAATACTTTGCATTTTTCTTTTTTTTTTTTTGATTCAGAGCGGGACTGCAGAAAAAAAGTCCGCAGTAGGAGAATACTTTGCATTTCTTCTTTTTTTTTTCGATTCAGAGCGCGGACTGCAGAATAAAAAGTCGCAGTGGGAGAATACTTTCGCATTTCTTCTTTTTTTTTTTTTTTGACTCAGAGCGCGGACTGCAGAAAAAAAAGTCCGCAGTGGAGAATACTTTGCATTTTTCTTTTTTTTTTTCGTTTCAGAGCGCGGACTGCAGAAATTTAAAGTCCGCAGTGGGAGAATACTTTCGCATTTTTTTTTTTTTTCGTTCAGAGCGCGGACTGCAGAAATTAAAGTCCGCAGTGGGAGAAATACTTCGCATTTTTTTTTTTTTCTTCGTTCAGAGCGCGGACTGCAGAAATAAAAAGTCCGCAGTGGGAGAATACTTCGCATTTTATTATTTTTTTTTTGTTTCAGAGCGGGGACTGCAGAAATAAAAAGTCCCAGTGGAGAATACTTTCGCATTTTTTCTTTTTTTTTTGTTTCAAGCGCGGACTGCAGAAATAAAAAGTCCGCAGTGGGAGAATACTTTCGCATTTTTTCTTTTTTTTTTTTCGTTTCAGAGCGCGGACTGCAGAAATTTAAAGTCCGCAGTGGGAGAATACTTTCGCATTTTTTCTTTTTTTATTCGATTGAGAGCGCGGACTGCAAAAATAAAAAGTCCGCAGTGGGAGAATACTTTCGCATTTTTCCTTTTTTTTTCGATTCAGAGCGCGGACTGCAGATATAAAAAGTCCGCAGTGGGAGAATACGTTCGCATTTTATCTTTTATTTTTGTTTCAGAGCGCGGACTGCAGAAATATAAAGTCCGGAGTGTGAGAATACTTTATCATTTTTTCTTTTTTTTTCGATTCAGAGCGCGGACTGCAGAATAAATGTCGGCAGTTGGAGAATACTTTCGCATTTTTTCTTTTTTTTTTTTTCGATTGAGAGCGCGGACTGCAGAAATAAAAAGTCCGCAGTGGGAGTATACTTTCGCATTTTTTCTTCTTTTTTTTTTCGATTCAGAGCGCGGACTGCAGAAATAAAAAGTCCGCAGTGGGGGAATACTTTCGCATTCTTTCTTTTTTTTTTTTCGATTCAGAGCGGGGAATGCAGAAATATAAAGTCCGCAGTGGGAGAATCTTTCGCATTTTTTCTTTTTTTTTTTTCGATTCATAGGGCGGGCTGCAGAAATGTAAAGTCCACAGTGGGAGAATACTTTCGCAATTTTTTTCTCGATTCAGAGCGTGGACTGCAGAAATATAAAGTCCGCAGTGGGAGAATAATTTCACATTTTATCTTTTTTTTTTTGATTCAGAGCGCGGACTGAAAATATAAAAAGTCCGCAGTGGGAGAATACTTTCGCATTTTATCTTTTTTTTTTCGTTTCAGAGCGCGGACTGCAGAAATTTAAAGTCCGCAGTGGGAGAATACTTTCGCATTTTCCCTTTTTTTTCGATTCAGAGCGCAGACTGCAGATATAAAAAGTCCGCAGTGGGAGAATACTTTCGCATTTTATCTTTTTTTTTTTTTTGTTTCAGAGCCGGGACTGCAGAAAAAAAAAGTCCGCAGTGGGAGAATACTTTCGCATTTTTTCTTTTTTTCTTTTCGATTCAGAGCGCGGACTGCAGAAATAAAAAGTCCGCAGTGTGAGAGTACTTTCGCATTCTTTTCTTTTTATTTTTTTTTCGATTCAGAGCGCCAACAGCATAAATAAAAAGTCTGCAGTGGGAGAATACTTTCGCATTTTTTTTTTTTTTTTTCGTTTCAGAGCGCGGACTGCAGAAATTTAAAGTCCGCAGTGGGAGAATACTTTCGCATTTTCCCTTTTTTTTCGATTCAGAGCGCGGACTGCAGATATAAAAAGTCCGCAGTGGGAGAATACTTTCGCATTTTATCTTTTTTTTTTTGTTTCAGAGCGGGGACTGCAGAAATAAAAAGTCCGCAGTGGTAGAATACTTTCGCATTTTTTTTTTCGATTCAGAGCGCGGACTGCAGAATAAAAAAGTTCGGCAGTTGGAGAATATACGCATTTTTTTCTTTTTTTTTTTTCGATTCAGACCGGGGACTGCAGAAATAATAAGTCCGCCGTGGGAGAGATACTTTCGCTTTTTTTTTTTTATTCCAATCAGAGCCGCCAACAGCATAATAATAAAGTCTGCAGTGGGAGATTTCTTTCGCATTTTTTTCTTTTTTTTTTTTTGTTGTTTCAAAGCGCCTGGACCCCTTGCGCAGGAATAAAAAGACGGCAGTTGGAGAATACTTTTGCATTTTTTTCTTTTTTTTTTCGATTGAGAGCGCGGACTCAGAAATAAAGAGTCCCGCAGTGGCGAATACTTTCGCATTTTTCTTTTTTTTTTTTTTTTGATTTAGAGCGCGGACTGCAGAAATATAAAGGTCTGCAGTGGGAGAATACTTTGGCTTTTATCTTTTTTATTTTCGTTTCAGAGCACAGACTTGCAGATATAAAAAGTCCGCAGAGGGAGAAATACTTTCGATTTTACTTTTTTTTTTCGTTTCAGAGCGCGGACTGCCAAATATAAAGAGTCCGAGCAGTGGGGAGAATTCTTTCGCATTTTTTATCTATTTTTTTTTCTTTTCAGAGGCGGACTGAGAAAATTTTAAAGACCGCAGTGGGAGAATACCTTTCGAATTTTTCCTTTTTTTTCGATTCAGGAGCGGCGCGACTGCAGATATAAAAAGTCCGCAGTG
This sequence comes from Berghia stephanieae, assembly GCF_034508935.2. Lineage (NCBI taxonomy): Eukaryota > Metazoa > Mollusca > Gastropoda > Nudibranchia > Aeolidiidae > Berghia > Berghia stephanieae. The sequence continues at coordinate 5,759 of NW_027625753.1, forward strand.
GAGTAGTCTGACAGTGGGGAGGGAGGAAAAAGGAGAGAAAGAAGCTCAGGGAGGAAAGGAGAATGATGGGAGAAGGGAGAGAGAAAAAGAGACAAAGTGGCGAGGTGAAGAGGAGAACCCCCCGCAAAGTGGGGAGAACAAAGACACGCAAAGTGGGAGCATAAGTGGGGGGGAGGAGTAAGAGAAGGGAAGGAAGTAGTGGGAGGAAGAGGAAAGTGGAGAGAAAGAGGGGGGAAGGAAAAGAAGGAGAGGAGGACTCGAGGAATGAGGGCCCAGAGATGAGAAGAGAGAAGATGCGAAATGTGGGTGTGAGATGAAAAGAGGGAGAGACAGTAGTGGGAGAAGAGAGAGACGGGAAGTAAGTGGGTGTAAAAGAGGGAAGGAGTGGGGAAGTGAGGGAGAGGGAGACAGTGGGAGAAGAGGAAGGAGGAAAGAAGGAAGAAAAGAGGTGAGGAGAGGAGGGGGAAGAGAATGAGAATAGTGAGAAATGAGAAGAGAGTGGGGAGGGAGGGAACAGGTGGGAGGAGAAGGACCCCCCCGCCAAGAATAGTCAGTTAAACCGTGGGCAGTAGGGAGAATGGGAGGGGAAGAGAGGGATGAGAAATGAGCGAGGAAGGGAGGAACGCCTGTACCGTAGTGGGGGAGAAAGGGGTGAAGGGAGAAGAGAGGGGGAGGATGGGGGATGAGAATGGGGAAGTGAGGGAAGGGAAGAATACAGAGGGTGAGGAGAGAGATAGAGAATTATACTAGAAAAAGTGAAACGAAGGAGAGAGGATAAGGAGAGGATGGAGTATTAGGAAATAGGAATGTAAATTGGGAAGAAGAGGGGGGGAGAGAGGAGATGGCGGGGGAAAGAGGGGGAGGAAGGAGAAAGGGGGTCAGAATGAGGGGAGAAAAAAAGAAAAAAAAAAAAAAAAAAAAAAAAAAAAAAAAAAAAAAAAAGAAAAAAAAAAAAAAAAAAAAAAAAAAAAAAAAAAAAAAAAAAAAAAAAAG
>NW_027625754.1:0-6761 GCF_034508935.2 Berghia stephanieae
CAAAAAAAAACGGAAAAAAAAAAATCTGTAAACCCCAATATTATTTTAAATGTGAAACTCGAAATCTTAAAATCAACTTCTAAAAAATCGAAGATTTCATAAGATGTCGAAAATTGAATTTGAAAAAATCGTCAAATTTCACCATAAATGGAAAATCGAAATTTCAAAAATCCAAAATTTAATTGATCATGTAAAACGAAGATGCAAAAGACTATTTCAAGCAAAATTAGATTCAAGATTGTCGAAAAACTCGAAATTAAAAATCGTCAAACCCCCCCCCCCCCCCCAAAAACAAAAAAAACAAAAAAAGAAAATGGAAACTAAAATTTACTTTCTAAACATGTGATTCGAAATCAAAACGGCTCTTTCAGCAAAATTCTGATTTTCATAGTTGAAAACTCGGAATTGAAAAACGTCAAATTAAAAAAAATAAAAAATCAAAAATCTAAACTCCTAAATTATTATTTCACATTTAAACCGAAAACTAATCCTTTTTAAATCGAAGATTTTCGATTGCGAAAATTCGGAAATTGAAAAAAAACTCAAAATTCACACCAAAAACGAAAAACGAAAATTCAAAAATAAAATTTTAATTGAATTGAAAATCTGAAATCCAAATCACTCAACAAAAATTAAATTCCAAGATTGAAAATCGGAATTTAAAAATCGTCAATTTCCCCCCCCCCCCCCCCCAAAAAAAAACTGAAAATAAAATCGGAATCAACATCTAATTAACTGAAACTAAAAAAATCAAAATCAATTTCATATTGTCAATTTGAAACTCGAAAAACCAAAATCGAACCTATTTCAATGGCAAAATTCAAGATTTCATCAAATTGTTTCCAAGAAAATTCGAATTTGAAAAATCGTCAAAATTTCACATAAAACTGAAAAATCGAAATTTCAAATCCAATTTTAATTTTGATCATTGTAAAATCTGAAATGCTCAAGAACTATTTAGCAAAAATTGAATTCATCAGATTGTCGAAAACTCGAATTGAAAAAATCGTCAACCCCCCCCCCCCAAAAAAAAAAAGGAAAAAAATAAATCTGAAACTCAATTCTATTCAAACATGTGAATCTCGAAGATGCTCAAACGACCTTCATGCAAATCATGATTTTGTCAATTAAACGAAATTAAAAACAAATTTAACAAAAAAACGTGAAAAAATCAAAAATCTGTAACTCCTAAATTATTATTTTCAACATTGTGAAACTCGAAAGACGTTCAAAATCGACTTTTCAGCAAAATCGAAGATTTCATCAGATTGCGAAAATTCGAAATTTGAAAAATCGTCAAAATTTCACCATAAACTGGAAAAACGAAATTCAAAATCCAAAATTTAATTTTGATCATGTAAACTCTGAAGATGCCAAGACGACATTTCAAGCAAAAATTAAGATTCATCAGATTGTCGAAAACTCGGAATTTGAAAAATCGTCAATTCCCCCCCCCCCCCCCCCAAAAAAAAAAACTGAAAAAAAGAAAAACTGGAAACTTCAAAATTCTACTTTCTAAACATTGTGAACTCAAGATGCCAAAACGGACTCTTTCATGCAAAAATCGATATTTTGTCATTAAAACGGAAATTGAAAAAATCGCAATTACCGAAAAAAAAACTGAAAAAAAAAATCGTAAACTCCTAAATATATTTTCAACATGTGAAACCGAAAATTCAATGCTTCAGCAAACGAAATTCATCAATGTCGAAAATCGGAAATTTGAAAAAATCTCAAATTCACATAAACTGAAAATCGAAATCAAAAATCCAAATTTTAATTTATCATTGTAAAACTCTGAAATGCCAAAGCACTTTCAGCAAAATTGAAGATTTCAATTGTCGAAAACTCGAATTTGAAAAATCTCAAATCCCCCCCCCCCCTCAAAAAAAAAACGAAAAAAGAAAAACTGAACTCAAAATCTACTTTAAACATTGTGAATCTCGAAGACTCAAAACGACTTTCATGCAAAAATCGATGATTCATAAACTGGAAATTTGAAAAAATCGTCAAATTTGACCGAAAAATAAATGAAAAAATCAAAAATCTGTAAACTCCTAAATTATTATTTTTACATTGTGAAACTCGAAAGACTTCAAAATCGACTATTTCATGCAAAAATTCGAAGATTTCATCAATTGTCGAAATTCGGAAATTTGAAAAAACCGTCAAAATTTCACCATAAAACGGGAAAAATCGAAAATTCAAAAATCCAAAATTTTAATTTTTGATCATTTTAAAACTCTGAAGATGCTCAAAGACGACTATTTCAAGCAAAAATTGAAGATTTCATCAGATTGTCGAAAAACTCGGAAATTTTGAAAAAATCGTCAAATTCCCCCCCCCCCCCCCCCCCCCCAAAAAAAAAAACGTGAAAAAAAATGAAAAATCTGAAACTCCAAATTTCTACTTTCTAAACATTGTGAATCTCGAAAGATGCTCAAAACGGACTCTTTCATGCAAAAATCGATGATTTTTCATACGTTGAAAACTCGAAATTTGAAAAAATCGACAAATTTAACCGAAAAAAAACGTGAAAAAACAAAAATCTGTAAACTCCTAATTTTATTTTCAACATTGTGAAACTCGAAAGACGTTCAAATCGACTTTTCATGCAAAAATTCGAAGATTCATCAGATTTGAAATTCGGAAATTGAAAAAATCGTCAAAATTTCACCATAAAACTGGAAAATCGAAATTTCAAAATCCAAAATTTAATTTTGATCATTGTAAAACTCTGAAGATGCCAAAGTCGACTATTTCAAGCAAAAATTGAAGATTTCATCAGATTGTCGAAAACTCGAAATTTGAAAAAAATCCAATTCCCCCCCCCCCCCCCTCAAAAAAAAAAAACGAAAAAAAGAAAATCTGGAAACTCAAAATCTACTTCTAAACATTGTAACCAAAATCTCAAAACGGACTCTTTCATGCAAAAATTCGATGATTTTGTCAACTTAAACTCGAAATTTGAAAAAATCGTCAAATTTCAACCGAAAAAAACGTGAAAAAAATCAAAAATCTGTAAACTCCTAAATTATTATTTTTCAACATTGTGAAACTCGAAAAACGTTCAAAATCGACTATTTCATGCAAAAATTCTAAGATTTCATCAGATTGTCGAAAATTCGGAAATTTCAAAAAATCGTTAAAATTTCACCATAAAACGTGAAAAAATCGAAAATTTCAAAAATCCAAAATTTTAATTTTTGATCATTGTAAAACTCTGAAGATGCTCAAAGACGACTATTTCAAGCTAAAAATTGAAGATTTCATCAGATTGACGAAAACTCGAAATTTGAAAAAATCGTCAAATTCCCCCCCCCCCCCCAAAAAAAAAAAAAAAAAAAAATGAAAAATCTGGAAACTCAAATTCTACTTTCTAAACATTGTGAATCTCGAAAGATGCTCAAAACGACTCTTTCATGCAAAAATTCGATGATTTGTCATATGTTGAAAACTCGGAAATTTGAAAAAATCGTCAAATTTACCGAAAAAAAACGTGAAAAAAATCAAAAATCTTAAACTCCTAAATTATTATTTTCAACATTGTGAAACTCGAAAGACGTTCAAATCGACTATTTCATGCAAAATCAAGATTTCATCAGATTGTCGAAAATTCGGAATTTGAAAAAATCGTCAAAATTTCACCAAAAACTGGAAAAATCGAAATTAAAATCCAAAATTTTAATTTATCATTTAAAACTCTGAAGATGCTCAAAGTCGACTATTTCAAGCAAAAATTGAAGATTTTCATCAGATTTCGAAAACTCGGAAATTTGAAAAATCGTCAAATTCCCCCCCCCCCCCCCCCCAAAAAAAAACGGAAAAAAATAAAAATCTGAAACTCCAAAATTCTACTTTCTAAACATTGTGAATCTCGAAAGATCTCAAAACGGACTCTTTCATGCAAAAATTCGATGATTTTGTCATATGTTGAAAACTGGAAATTTGAAAAAATCGTCAAATTTAACCGAAAAAAACGTAAAAAATCAAAATCTGTAAACTCCTAAATTATTATTTTTCAACATTGTAAACTCGAAAGACGTCAAAATCGACTATTCATGCAAAAATTCAAGATTCATCAGATTGTCGAAATTCGGAAATTGAAAAAACGTCAAATTTCACCATAAAACGTGGAAAAATCGAAAATTTCAAAATCCAAAATTTTAATTTTTAATCATTGTAAAACTCTGAAGAGCTCAAAGCGACTATTTCAAGCAAAAATTGAAGATTCCATCAATTGTCGAAACTCGGAAATTTGAAAAAATCGTCAAATTCCCCCCCCCCCCCCAAAAAAAAAAACGTGAAAAAAATGAAAAATCTGGAAACTCCAAAATTCTACTTTCTAAACATTGTGAATCTCGAAAGATTCTCAAAACGGACTCTTTCATGCAAAAATTCGATGATTTTGTCATACTGTTGAAAACTCGGAAATTTGAAAAAATCGTCAAATTTCACCGAAAAAAAACGTGAAAAAAATCAAAAATCTGTAAACTCCTAAATTATTATTTTTCAACATTGTGAAACTCGAAAGACGTTCAAAATCGACTATTTCATGCAAAAATTCGAAGATTCATCAGATTGTCGAAATTCGGAATTTGAAAAAATCGTCAAAATTTCACCATAAAACGTGGAAAAATCGAAAATTTCAAAAATCCAAAATTTTAATTTTTGATCATTGTAAAACTCAAAAATCCAAAATTTTAATTTTTGATCATTGTAAAACTCTGAAGATGCTCAAAGACGACTATTTCAAGCTAAAAATTGAAGATTTCATCAGATTGACGAAAACTCGGAAATTTGAAAAAATCGTCAAATTCCCCCCCCCCCCCCCCCCCCCAAAAAAAAAAAAACGTGAAAAAAATGAAAAATCTGGAAACTCCAAAAATCTACTTTCTAAACATTGTGAATCTCGAAAGATGCTCAAAACGGACTCTTTTATGCAAAAATTCGATGATTTTGTCATACTGTTGAAAACTCGGAAATTTGAAAAAATCGTCAAATTTCACCGAAAAAAAACGTGAAAAAATAAAAAATCTGTAAACTCCTAAATTATTATTTTTTCAACATTGTGAAACTCGAAAGACGTTCAAAATCGACTATTTCATGCAAAAATTCGAAGATTTCATCAGATTGTCGAAAATTCGGAAATTTGAAAAAATCGTCAAATTTCACCCAAAAACGTGAAAAATCGAAAATTTCAAAAATCCAAAATTTAATTTTGATCATTGTAAAACTCTGAAGATGCTCAAAGACGACTATTTCAGCAAAAATTGAAGATTCATCAGATTGCGAAAACCGGAATTTGAAAAATCGTCAAATTCCCCCCCCCCCCCAAAAAAAAAAAAACCCGAAAAAAATGAAAAATCTGGAAACTCCAAAATTCTAATTTCTAAACATTGTGAATCTCGAAAGATGCTCAAAACGGACTCTTTCATGCAAAAATTCGATGATTTTGTCATACTGTTGAAAACTCGGAAATTTGAAAAAATCGTCAAATTTCACCGAAAAAAACGTGAAAAAAATCAAAAATCTGTAAACTCCTAAATTATTATTTTTCAACATTGTGAAACTCGAAAGACGTTCAAAATCGACTCTTTCATGCAAAAATTCGAAGATTTCATCAGATTGTCGAAAATTCGGAAATTTGAAAAAATCGTCAAAATTTCACCATAAAACGTGGAAAAATCGAAAATTTCAAAAATCCAAAATTTTAATTTTTGAACATTGTAAAAACTCTGAAGATAGCTCAAAGCGACTATTTCAAGCAAAAATTGAAGATTCATCAGATTGTCGAAAAACTCGAAATTTGAAAAATCGTCAAATTCCCCCCCCCCCCCCCCCTCAAAAAAAAAAAACGAAAAAAAATGAAAGATCTGGAAACTCCAAAATTCTAATTTCTAAACATTGTGAATCTCGAAAGATGCTCAAAACGGACTCTTTCATGCAAAAAATCGATGATTTTGTCATACTGTTGAAAACTAGGAAATTTGAAAAAAATCGTCAAATTTCACCGAAAAAAAACTGAAAAAAATCAAAATCTGTAAATCCTAATTATTATTTTTCAACATTTTAAACCCAAAAAACCAAAATCGACTTTTAAACCAAATTCAAATTTTATCAGATTTTCAAAATTCGGAAATTTGAAAAAATCTCAAATTTCACCATAAAACGGGAAAAACGAAAATTTAAAAAACCAAAATTTAAATTTTTTCATTGGGAAAAACCCGAATGCCAAAAACGCATTTCAAGCAAAAATTGAAAATTTTCATCAATTGCGAAAAATCGAAATTTTTAAAAAAAATCAAATTTCCGCCCCCCCCCCCCCCCCCAAAAAAAAAAAAACGGAAAAAAAAGAAAAAACTGAAAATCCAAAATCACTTCTAAACATTGTGAATCTCGAAAGTCTCAAAACGGGAAACCTTCACAAAAAATCGTGTTTTGTCATACTGTTTGAAAACAAAAATTTTAAAAACGCAAATTTCCCGAAAAAAAACGTGAAAAAAATCAAAAATCGAAAATCCAAAATTTATTTTTCAACATTGTGAAACTCAAAGACGTCAAAAACGACTCTTTTATTTACAAATCAAAATTTCATCAATTGTCAAAAAATTCGGAATTTTAAAAAAAAACGCAAAAATTTTTACCATAAAACTGGAAAAACAAAAATTTTAAAAATCCAAAAAATTTTTTTTTTTCATTGTAAAAAATCTGAAGACTCAAGTCACATTTTAAGCAAAAATTGAAAGATCCCTCAGATT
>NW_027625755.1:0-6752 GCF_034508935.2 Berghia stephanieae
GGAACTATTTCATTGACTTTTGTGAGGAAATTACAAAGCCATGTGTGTAAAGGGCCCACGCTTCCGTAATTTTCTGTTTTTGCAGAGTTTTTGGGGGGCACAATCAAAGCTTTGGAAAAAGTCAAAGATGCCGAGTTAAACCTGAGTGTTTGGCATTCTGGAGTCTAACGGTCTTTTACATTATTAAGGGGCTTTCACAGGGTATCCTTTGCGAAACCCGGGTTCTGATTGGGAGTCATTTTTCTAAAAATGGTTCATCATTTTTCTCACAGATTTATGGTCTAATGTTTGGATATAAACGTCAGTGTTTGGACGGTAGTTTCTGTTTTATTTTTTGTTGCCCTTTTTGAAAAAGGGTTGATGTTTCCCTTCAGCCACATTAGGGGGCCCCCCGGGTCGCGTTTTTGAAATTATGCATAATTAGGGGGCCAAACTCTCAGCAAACCCCTTTTAGTACTGGTTTTGGGGGATTTTATCGGGAAAACTGACGCCTTAGATGACGACGTTTTTTCAGCAACTTTTAAAACCCTAGAGTTTATTTGAATTATAAGAAGGGTACACCTATGTGATGTCGGGGGGTGGTTGTATCGTTGATCATGGGGGGGAAAAACAATTTAGATTTATCCTTAAATTTCAGGGGTTTCATTTTCTTTCAATGGGGCTACCCAATGGGAAACGTTTTTTTTGTTTTAGAGTTCCAAAATGGTTGGGTTTTTTTTCTTCAAACCTTTTTTATGACATTTTTTAAGTGCGTCCACTCTCGCCCATTTCACGCCTACTTTTAGGCTGCACGATTGTAACATCCCAGGTTCCGCTCAGTTTAGCCCCTTGAAGGTTTTTGGATTTGCTCTTAGTAGGCTCGTATTTTTTGTTTTATTTCCCAAGGGGCGTCTTGTATTTTTTTTTACTTTTGGAGAATTTCCTCCCGATTGCAACTGAGAAGGGGAGGGGTGAAAATGGCCCCACTTTCATTTACTCCATACCCTTTTTGTGCTGTTCGTATCTCTGATGACAGCCCCCCAATTCTTTTTTTAGTGCGGCCCAGTTGGTTTTTTTAAAAGGTATCGTGTTTTGGGGGGGGTTTGGTTTTTTAATTGGGGGTTTTTGGGGGGGTTTCAGTCAACGCAGGATATCGGGGATTCCCGTTTGAGTTGTGAATGGACAGTGGGGATTGGAACGAAAACAAATCTAAAATATTGTACCGCGTGGCATTATTCGGAATTTGTGGAGGTGCGCCCCGTAATGTCAATGGGGCTTTTTGTTTGCACGTGGGGCAGACAGATAACTTTTTGAACCGTCCCCCTTTATACAGGCAGTTAAGTCTCCTGTTTGAATCATTGGTTTGGAGTTTTTTTCTGAGTTGAATTTCAAGATTTTTGCAGTCTCGATGTCGTTTTGTTTTAATGGGGGTGTAAAAGACCAACAAAAAAATGTTTTTATGCCTTTTGGGTTTAAAGCTTTCCCAAATAATCTCACAGTCAGTTTTGAACTTTGTTTGTCACAGCCTGGCTTCTATCAAAGGTATGAAAACCCCCACCCCCCCGGGCGCCGTCTCTTTGTCTTTATTTTCACTTCCTTTTGTTTGCCTCTTTTTCTAGGGATTTTCTCATTTCGGATACCTTGTATTCTTTGGGGAATTTCACTGACTTAATTTGTCATTTGCCACGACTCTTTCCCCAAACAATGTCGGGGTTTAGTTGTTCAAAAGAGTGCACAAATTCTGGGCTCTAATCATGGAGCGGGCTACGACGATAGTCTGGACAAACGGAGTCTCTGACTAAAAAGCGTTAAGCATTCATGAAGCCGGGCTACGTAAAGTCTTTGACTAAAAGGACTAAAAGGGGGAAATTTAAACCCGCGATTTTTGCAGGTGTAAAATCGTAGTCTGGACTTAAATTTTAAATCATAATATTGTATACCGGTGGAAAATTGACTGCGATTAGAACAAGACCCGCCCCTTTTAATTTTATTTTTTTTTATTTATTTATTTTTTTTTTTTTTTTTTTTGTTTTTTTTTTATTTTATTTTTTTTTCTCGAATATTTAACTCGCACAACATTCCTCCCTCTTGTCCCTTCCAAACACATTCCCAGGTAACCTATTTTTAAAAGTAATTCCTACTTTCTACACATAAACTACTACACTACTACAAATACTACTATAACTACACTACACTAATGCTACTACCACTCCACTATACCACTGCTACTACTACAAAATCTACACTATACTACTACACTACTAATACTACTACTATACTACTTATTCATTTTTTTTTATGTCTTTTACTCCATTTTGTTAAAATTTACTCTCTCACTGGGCCCCACATTTCTTTTAACCCCAAAAGCAACATTGTTCACACTCCAACCTCGTTTATACAACGATCAAAATTTTTAAATGCATTTTTCTTTTAATTTTTTTTCAACGTTTTTTGTTTATTTTTGTGCCACGGGGGTTTGTTCCGAAACGCCTTGTCTGTTTTTTTTTCCATCAAACCCCAATCCATTTTTCACTTTTTCTTAGTTTTTTCGGGCCCCAGCTTCGGGCAGCGCCCACCGCCCCCTTACTTAGAACAATGCCCACCGTTGAAAAAAACATTAAAGTGCCATCGTTATTTATATTTATAAAAAACTTACACCACACACACAACACCACACACACACACATTCTCAAACATTTTTACTCCAAAACTTGTTCACCCATTTTTTTTTGGGAAAAAAAAAACAACAAAAAAAACAACAAAAAAAAAAAAAACGATCAAAACAAACACGAAGAAAAAATTTGAAAGATTTCTGTGCCCCTTTGTAAACCCATGCCAGTGGAAAAAATAACAATTTTATGACGTTTTTTAACGTTTCCCAGGGAAACCCAAGTTTTAAAAATAGATTTACCTCTGAGTCGAGACTTTGCAAGCGAGCAGAGACTTATAGTCAGGACAAGTCGACTCCTGAATACTCATTCCCCCTTCTCTGACTTCCCAAAGTCTTAGCTACAAAGTCCAGACTTTGCTATGTCTAGACTACACTATCCCCTCCATGAAAAAGACCCCCGCCTTTTGTGTTTCAATTGCGAGAGTTCACTGTTAGAAAAATTTTTAGATGTTTTATAAATTTAAATTAAGCTTTTAATTTGTCTGAGTTGTTTTTGATGTTTTCTTTTGGGTTCTGTTTTTTTTTGTTTTTGTTTTTTTTGCCTTCCCCCTTTATTTCCCCTTTTTTTTTATTTTTCTGTAGTCTTAATATTTAATAGATCTCAAAAAAGTTCACTATTTCTAAAATTTGATGTATCATTAATTGTGTGCGTATTTTTTATAGGTGTTGGGGGGAAAGTTTTAACAATAATTAGGGGTTTCATTCTCGGTGTTCATCGTCGACCGTTGTAAAAGATTAAAATAGCTCCTTTTTTTTTTCCTTAAAATAGTTAACGTAAACAAAATTTTTAAATAGAGAAAAACCCTTTGAAAAAATTTTTTATAAAACTTTAAAGTATTATAAATAAATGTTTAAAATCCCGTTTTTTCGTCAAAAGCAGCACAAACTCATACAAATCCTTGAATAGAAAAAAAATTCTCCTGTATAGAAATAAAAAATTAAACAGCCGTAAAAATGAAGTAATTTTAAGAGCCCTGTGAAAAGCAGCCTTCCAGCGCTGAATACATTCACTTCATATCTTCAATAACTTCGTGACTCAGCTAAACCCAAATATCTCCAAGGCTAGATTACCCCTTTTTTCCTGGGGGAATACTTGGGGGTCGTTTAGAAAGGGGATTTTGCGGAATTTGCTTCAACTATCCCAAATCATCGGGACAATTGACATATGGGGCGACTACAAGAGGATTAAAAATTTAAATAGCAAAAGCAGATATCCAACCTACCCAAAAAGAAATTTTGGTAAAGTTGAAGGGGGAACATCATTCTTAAAAATTTAAACCATCCAACGCAAAACCATCAAATCGGGTTGAGAAACACTTAAATAATCACCCTACGAAAAATATCATTGATGATTTATCGAACCAGGCGTTTTGGGTTTTGGGCATTCCACCGCTCCAACATATTTCAGATTGAATGTATTTTTTCTCCAAATCAAGCAGTATATTGGGAGTAGATAGTAGTGGAGTATAGTGTAGTAGTAGTAGTAGTAGTAGTGAGTAGTAGGTAGTATAGTATATAAAGTATATAGTAGTATATATAGTGTATATTTTAGTTAATGGTAGTGCAGCAGCAGTATAGTATTAGTATAGTATAATGTAGAGTAGTAGTAGTATTTTTGTAGTATAGTATGTAGTATAGTAAGTATAGTTGGTAGTAGTATATAGATAGTAAAAGTATTGTGTTGTTGTTGTCACGTAAAGATCTTTCACAATTATTTTAAAAAATTTTTTTAATAAAACTAAAATTTCATCCAATCAGTTATATTTTTACCCTAGAAAAAAATGTACCTCTAATATTAATTTTTTTTCCTTTTAAGCCCCCCTCATTAAATTTTTCTAAAATGAATATTTTTCGTCTACATTCTGTCACGTACCCACTTTTATAAAAGTTTGGGGGGTCTAACATTCACACTCACTTTTTCCCTACAATTATGCCGAGGGCCGCCGCTCCAGTCCCATTCATTGTATAAATATTTAAAAAGTTTTTTTTTTTCTTTTGGTACTTTGTGAATATTTAACCCACCATCAAGACGCGGAGTTTTTAAACCTTTTGCAGTGCAATTTTAAAAATACATAAAGGGTTTAAACCCGACCCCCCGGGAGAAAAAAAAAATTTATCCCCTCCAACGCCTGAAAACGTAACCTTACAAACCTATTATTCATCAAAAGTTGCCGAAATATTTTCACATTTCTTTTTGAACTGCCCAACACATTCATCTCTTTTGTTTAAAAATTTCATTTCCCTTTTTTATTCCTTTAAAAAATTGAAATTTTTTTTTTTTTAAAGTAACAATAAGTTCGGGGGACTATTTTACATATCATTATCGGGTCGGGGTAGTCTTTACTCATTCAGACCTTTGAAGAAGTTGTAGTAGTATTTAAGTATAGTAGAGTATAGTAGTAGTAAAATATTAGTAGTATTTGTGTAGTAGTATAGTAGTAGTAGTTAGATAAGATAGTGTAGATAGTAGTAGTAGTTAGTAGTATGATAGTAGTAGAAAGTGTAGAGTGTTATAGTAGTATAGTAGTATTAGTAGTATATATATAGTAGAGTAGTAGTATGGAGTGTAGTAGTGTAGTAATATTAAGTAGAAGTGATTTTATATAGTAGTAGTAGTAGGGGTAGTATATATATTTATGTTTTTTACTTGTTATTGGAGATTCGGACGTATTGAACGTGGACGGGCGCAACATAAAAATTGACATAGGCGGCCCTGGTACCGGGGGACAAACAATTTTTGTTTTTTTTTCGGCGAGGGGGCAGGCTTTTTTTAAACCCTGCCAAATCAAAGAGTCAAACCAAGTCGAAGTATATAGAGTGTAGTAGTAAGAATATATATAAAAAAATTATAAGTAGTAAAAATGCCAGAAGACAATGAGAAAAAAATTTTTTTTTCGCGCGGGGTTGGGGTTTAAAACCTGCGCCCTTATTGGTACGAAAAACCCCGCCGGAAGGTGAGGCGGGGCTTACGTTATTATCCACGAACACAAAAATATTGTTTAAAAACCCAAATCTTTCTAGATCCCTCTCTCACCCACTTCTTTAATCGCCGATTCGTTCACCACCATCGCGAAGTAATTTGCCAGCAGTTAACTTAATTTGCCCAAAATTTCACACAAACTATAACATGAAACATTGAACATTTAGATGCTCCTGTAGGGGGGAATTTTTAATTCAAAAATGAGTGGAGCAGGCACATTTTTGACAACAAATATGAAGTGAGAGAAAAGTGCCAAAAACAATAAGAAAAAAAACCCACACCACCCGCCGCGGGGAAAAAAAAATTTGTAAACAAACGCAAGTATAAGTAATAAGAATAGTTTAAAATGTATATTGTTTAGTATAAGTAGTAGTGAGTAGTAGTAAAATAGTAGTAGTAGTAGATTGTGTAGAGGGGTTGTAGTAGTGTAGTTGTAGTAGTGTAGTAGTAGAGAAGTTATAAATATTAAAACATACTTTCATACATAATACATACAAAATACAACATACATACATACATACATACTACAAATTTCATACAAAATACATACATAATACATAATACATACATACATACATACAAACCTACTCATACAAATACATACTACATACATACATCATACTCAAACATACTACAAATACTACATCATTTAAAAATACATACATACATTCCCTAAAATAAAATTACATAAAATTTCATTCCCAAAAAACATACCCAAACATAAACATTAAAAATTTCAACATAAAAAAATACTTAAAAATACCAAAAAACATTCATACATAAAAATACATCAATTTAAAAATACATACAACATGAGTAGTATAGTTAAAAATAGTAGTAGTAGTAGTTTAGTATGAGTATAGTAGTAAAAGTATAGGTAGTATAGTTTTATAAAGTAAATAGTAGTAAATAGTTGTTTGTAGTTTTAGTAGTAATATATTTTTAAATAGAAAATTAGTATAAATTTGAAATAGTAGTATAGTATAAAGTAGTAATAGTTGGGAGTAGTTTTGTAGTAGAAATAGGGGTATAGAGTTATTAAGTATTTTTAGTAGTTTTGTTTTTAGGAGGAAAATAGTAGTAGGGGAATAGTTGTAGTAAATAGTGTATTTGTAAAATAAT
>NW_027625756.1:0-5000 GCF_034508935.2 Berghia stephanieae
CACAACACACATAAGGACGAGTTGCCTGACCACGCCTCCGTCGTAGAGTATGCATACTCCGACGATACACAACCCTTTTCAGTCTGACCAGAGAGTCCTTTCACTTCAAACATTATTATATTATATCGATATATCTGTCTTTCTGTCGTACTCCGAACGTCCTCGTCGGGGATCAGCTTCTCCCAAAAAAGCGCATCCAAAATACTTGGCGTGACTTTGGACCGCAGCCTTAATTATCGGGTGCATCTTGAAGGAGTTGCCGGAAGATAGAGAAACGCAACAGTCTTCTAAGGAAGCTGGCAGGATCAACTTGGGGTGCTAATCAAGCGCTCCTGAAGACGACCGACTTGGCACTATGCTATCCCGCCGCGGAGTATTGCGCTTCAGTGTGGGGAAGAAGCAGAAACGTTGAGATGGTGTGTGTGGGGTAGAAGCAGGAACGTTGAGATGGTGTGTGTGGGGTAGAAGCAGGAACGTTGAGATGGTGTGTGTGGGGTAGAAACGGAACGTTGAGATGGTGTGTGTGGGTAGAAGCAGGAACGTTGAGATGGTAGGATGTTTAACTTCGCAAGTCGACATACATAGTGTCAGGAACGCTGACAACAACCCCTAGAGAATGGGGCCCGATAATGGCAGCAATCCAGTACCCCTGATGTCCGGCGGGAGACGATTACAAAGAGCTGGCTTAATAAGATCAAAGAGAGAAGGAATGAGGAAACCCCTCTCAAGCGCATAATGGACGGCGCCCCCGTTTCGAAAATAAATAAGTCCTGGCAACCCATGTACGTAAATTCCCTGACTACGGAAAGAGATGTATATATGGAGATGAAGTCGGTTGGGACGAATTCAATCCCTCGAGGGGGCGGGGACATACACTCCTCGAAACTAGGTGAGAAGTTGCCAGGTTTCTCCACCAGTAAGAGGAGACACTGGATGTAGCGAATCGGTTTCGGTCGAGATCCTGCCTAACGGCAAAAATCGCTTAATCCGTGGGACTTTCCACCTGTCCAATATGTACCCGATGTGGGAACGAACACGAAGCCGCAGAGCATCTAGTTGACGGGTGTTGTGACGAAACTTCCGGCCGGGTTTGCGACGTGTGCACGAGTGCGGTAAATAATGTGCAGATGGGTCGATCGTTCTAACATAGTCGTGTGAGCACCATAAGAAGCTGCTGCCTTCGGACCGGAAGGTCCAGGATTCGAGTTCCTCTCTGAGTGACACATAGTTGAGTCCTTAGGAAAGGTTCTTTATTCATATTCATTCTCTCGTGCGGAATTCAGATGTAAATTGAATGCTTAGCTCTTTGCTATTGTTTTCAGAAAACCATTATTATTAATCAGACTATAAACAATTAAGGTTACACATTGTTCAGAAAGTTGATACGTTATTACCGGATGTGGATGTTGTGAGTATATTACTTAAACGCATAGCATCATTATTTCAAATGGCTTAACAGTGAATAAAAACTCACAAATCACAACCATATTGAAACCAATTATTAGCCCCAACACTGGGATACCAGACCTTGTGATTGGACCCGTGTAATTATTACTCTTGTGCCACTGATCAAGGGACTGAAGCAGGTAGTCAACGCATTCAATCAATGTGTTTTTATTATTTATGACCCCATGAAAAGCGCTTTGAGCACATTTAGGGGAAATTGCTCTACATTGTATAAGTTCAACCCCTTGGTCCCCCCCCCCCCCCCCCCCCCTCCCCCCCCCCTTTTTTTTTTTTTTCTTCTTCTTCTCTTTCTACACGACATCCAAATAAATCAGTCAAGACTTGACATGACCTTCTTAATCTAAGATAATTTTTTTTCACTTGTTGAAGGTTACTTTAATCTGTCGAACGTGAAGAAAAAGTTTTCTGACCAAAAAATGACAAAAACAAACAGATAAACAAACAAACAAACAAACAAAGAATTAATTTGTCACTGTCTCGTAATACAATTGTAAGAAGTCACAATAACCCATGCGTGTATTGCAAACCGATAGCCGACGGCGTGTATTCATATATGTGTGTGTGTATGTATGTATATGTGTGTGTGTGTTAATGAATAAAACACTTGGTTCCGTCTCATTGAGTCCAGTAATGATCGTTCATTGTTTTTCACACCTATAATTATTTCCTTTTTCTTTACGATATAGGCGTGTGTATTTGTTATGTGTGTGTGTGTGTGTGTGTGTGTGTGTGTCTGGGTGTGTGTATTATGTGTGTATAATATGCATGTGTGTGTATTATGTGTGTATAATATGCATGTGTGTGTATAATATGCATGTGTGTGTGTTATGTGTGTTGTATGACTGTGTGTGTTCGTGTGGAGGGACAATTGTGCACATCCTCTCCTCTCTCTCTCCCCTCCCCTCTCTCTCTCTCTCTCTCTCTCTCTCTCTCTCTCTCTCTCTCTCTCTCTCACTCTCTGTCTATTTATCTCTCTCTCCCACACTCTCTTTCTTTTCTCTATCATCTCTTCCGCCCCAAATTATCGATATTTGAAGGACGAGTTTTCTGTCCAAATATTTTTAAACGCCTCGTTCCAGAGAACGGCAGTTAGCTGATTTTTAAACATCTCCTCTTGGACGACTTTTACTGTATGAAACGAAAAATAATGGTCTCAAATTGCCTGTTTAGGCGCTTGGGGGGGGGGGGGGGGGGGGGGGGGGGGGGGGGGGGGGGGGGCATATTAGATCTAGTATTACATAGAGGTAGACAATGCATGTATGATAAGATGATAACTGAGAAGACAATTGAAGAAAAAAAAAGACAACAAGAACAAAACATAAAAAAGTAAAAATCAACATAAAAACAAAACAAAACAAAACAAAAAAGAACCCATCCCCTTCCCAAACAAAAAAAACAAAATCAAAAACAAATAAAAAAAAAAAAACAAAAAACCCCTTTACTCCATGGACATGCATCCCGCATGTTTTTGTAAATGTACCAAACATTACAGTACAGCCTTGAAAAATCAAATTCTATAAGTCCAATTAAAAAAAAAATACTCAAAAAAAAAAAAAACCAAAAAAAAAAAAAAAAAAGAAAACAAAAAAAAAAAAACCAAAAAAAAAAAACAGAACAAAACAAAACAGCAAAAAGAAGAAAAAGAAAGTTAAAAAAACAAAACACAAACAAACAAACAAAAAGGACGACAGATACACTATGAGTACAAAAAAGGCAACAAGAACATTATCCTCTTGAGATCAGCCGAACAGAAGATAAAAGGACCCCCCCCCCCCCCCCCCCCCCAATCCACACCCACACCCTGAAGAAAAAGAAAAGAAAAAAAAAAGAAAAAGAAAAAAGATAGAAAATAAATCTATCCAGCACCCGTATAAAAACAAGTTGTTGGAATTGATCGCTGGCGTTCTCATCGCTAGCCAGGAAACCCATAGATAATCTCGTAGGACATATCCCAGCCCATGGTTGCAATAATAGTACAGGGGAGATGGAACTGGATAATCAATCAATGCCACGGAAAAGTCAATTTGGAAAGTGACGCCACATTGACGATTACATCGAGCACCCACCCCTGTTTCATTTTACTCTATAGATAGTTCGAAAATGACGTCACTCATGTCTTTGTTATTGTTTTTTTGCCATCCGCGTTTATGAGTAATGCTCACTGAGCTGTATTAACCTGACTATAAACGTTCATAGATACACACAGTTTTGTGTGTTGGTCCGTTATACTTCCGGATGGCAATGTTATGAGCTTCTTAGCCAAGCGCAATCAATCTATTCGGACACTATCTACACTTTGCATGGTTTCTGAAATGTTGTATAGGGCACAGAGTAATGCAAGCGTTGAGTTAAAAAAAAACCCCAAAAAACTCACAACATCCGCTATAGATAGTTCGAAGATGACGTCACTCAGGCCTTTGTTATTGTTTTTTGCCATCCGCGTTTATGAGTAATGCTCACTGAACTGTATTAACCTGACTATAAAGGCTCATGGATACACATAGTTTTGTGTGTTAGTCCGTTATACTTCCGGATGGCAATGTTATGAGCTTCTTAGCCAAGCGCATACTATCTATACGGATAGAGATAGTATGCGCTTAGCTAAGAGGCTCACAACATTGCCATCCGGAAGTATAACGGACCAACACACAAAACTACAGAAGCAAGTGTAATTTTTCTCGGAATGCTTCACATACAGAAACTAGGATACAATGCGGCTCCAAGAAGCTCTTGAAGGGTTATATAATGCCATAAGGATTAAGATTTTGCACATATATATATATATAAATATATATATATATATATATATATATCAAACAACACACAATCACACACACACACATACACACACACATATATATATATATATATGTATATATATATATATATATATATATATATATATATATATATATATATATATATATATATATCAAACAACACACAGACACACACACACACACACACGCTCACACACACAGTGAGAGAGAGAGAGAGAGAGAGAGAGAGAGAGAGAGAGAGAGAAAAGAGAGAGAGAGAGAGAGAGAGAAGAGAGAGAGAGAGAGAGGAAGAGAGAGAGAGAGAGAGAGAGAGAGAGGAGAGAAGAGAGAGGAGAGCACCCCGTGAACGAGAGAAGTCAGTTGTGGTTATATCGGCGTGCCAAAAAAGGCCACACACAAACGCCGGATCGATAATCCTACTACATACTTACTACTTACCATAACTATTAATCCCTAAAGCAGAAGAAGCGGTAAGTTGTGTGCTGCCAAAAACTACACAACTTTTAGTAAGTACTATAAAATGTACTATGAAGTACTTCTTAGTCTCCTTTACTATTGCATGACCATGAAGCGGGTGTTACGATCTTCTCGTGAGGAAAGCAGCATCTAAATGGTATATTTATAGAAAGACATTGTTGCTTTGTCAAGAAAATGGTTTATTGGAGCGTTTATTCGTATCAATACCAAGACCAATACAGATCGAATACCGTGTATTCTGTAAACCAGTTAACTGCTGTACACTGAAAAAAAATC
>NW_027625756.1:10000-12500 GCF_034508935.2 Berghia stephanieae
ACAAATATGTGGTTAGGTAGGGTACACACAAGAATAAAAGATAATCGAGAAGCGAAAGTAAGGCAAGTATTGGAAGAAACATTATATTGAGTATTAGTATTATTATTGTTTCATCATTTCATATTTGGCGATTCTAGCTGGTACTACAATCATAAAATTAGCGATACTATCAATTCATTTTTCGTTACATAGGATAGGTGTCAGAATAATCTTCATACATCACACATCTAAGGAAAAAAAGTAATGAGTTAGTACTTACTTGGATGTTTCTTAATTAGAGTTGATGAAAAAGTAGGTAACTGAAACTGGCGCTCATCATATTGGACAGCAAACAGGAAACAAAATGACCAAGTCAATGATTGTAGATGCCATCTACTAGTAAGTTGTGGATCGTATTGACACGACTATGTCACTAAATAAATAGATGCATAATGTCACAACAAAAACAACAAAATGATGTCAACTTATATTGCCTATATACATTTAATGAGAAAATATGATTTTAACTGACTTTTCCGTAGTAAATCATGGGGGTTAAACGGCCCTCAAATAAGAAATAAATAGGACTTTCGAGTATTTTACTATGCAAGTCATGTGGGCCAAATGGACCCCAATTCAGGAAATAGGACTTTCTAGTATTTTTCTCTTTGCAAGTCATGGGGGCCAAATGGACCCCAAATCAGGAAATAGGACTTTCTAGTATTTTTCTCTTTGCAAGTCATGGGGGCCAAATGGACCCCAAATCAGGAAATAGGACTTTCTATTTTAGTATGGAAATAGGGTTAACCAAATGCATAGCATCAAAAGTAAATTTGATCAAGGAAAAACAAAATATGCATGTCATACATAAGAAAATGTGACCTCAGACCACCTCATAAACACAAAGAGATCAAATAAAATTCAGACTCAAAAACAAACAAACAAAAAAGAAACACCCCCCCCCCCCTCAAAAACCCCCCAACAAAACAAAACAAAACAAAAACCAACAAAATAAACCCAATCAACCAACCAACCAAGCAAGCAAGCAACATGAACCCACAAAAGCAAATTTGGCATCAAGACAACACAAGATCAAAATTTTAAGTTCGAACTATGAAGAAAAAACACATTATGATCATCAATCAAAAATAGATAAAACAAACATAAGAACCGCTCCACGCCCCCCCCCCCCCCCGCCCCTCCCCCCCCCCCAAAAAAAAAAAAAAAAGAAAGAAAGAAAAATCAAAACAAAACAAACAAAAACAATAATCCAAAAAAACCCCCGAAAAACTAAAAAAAAAAATAAAATAAAACAAACATAAGAAACATAACAGAACAAAACAAAACAACGAAGCAAAAATAAAACAAAAAGAAACAGAACAAAACAAAATAAAAAAGCAACCAAAACCCCCAAGAAAACCCACACACAAAAAAAGCCCACGAAAAAGCCAAAACAAGAACAAAAAAAGAAACCCAAAAAAAAAAAAAAAAAAAAACCAAAAAAAACCCCAACAAAACAACAACATCAAAACAAAAAAAAAAAAAAACAGCTAGCGATCAAACAAACAAAATGACCCCAACAAAACACCCCCCCCCCCCCCCTTCAAAAAAAATAAAAAAAATATGAGAGCCCAGCCAATCGACATAAAATCTCCAAGTAACTTTGATGCCAGATCATCAAGATCAATTCAAAATACAAGAACAATTTAATTTCCCCTCCAAATTAATATATAAACAACAACAACAACAACAACAACATCAACAATAACAACAAGACCATCACAACAACCACCACCACCATTATTAACATGATCATCATCATCTTCCTCCTCATCATCTACAACAAAAACGAAGACAAAAAAAAAAAAAAAATCCCCGTCACCAACAGCAAAACAACAAAAACAATTAAGTTGTGCAGCCCGTGTCTATTTCCACGTTCATATCATTTGGGAGAAATACAGTGCTGCTGTCAATCAATATTCATTAATTTTATGATAGCCAGCAAAAATAGTTATCAAAACAAAACAAATAGATAAAAAAAAATGTACACATACAACACCACGCACGCACGGACGCACACACACACACACACACACACACACACACACACACACGCACACATTTATATATATATAATGTTCCCGTTCCGTTTATATTTTTTTTATAAAACAACAAACAAACAAAAAACGGTGAGGCAGAGAGGAGGGAAAGGGGAAAGGGGGAAAGGGGTGAGGCAACAGTTCTTTCGTTTTATGATCATTTCGTTTTGGACATTTTTATTTTATCCATGGCGATATTTTGAAGTGGATGGGACAGACAGCAGGAACTGCGGAGTTCGCAAGTGCGAGTTTGGTGGTTGGACATCCCCGGCTATGTGAGATAAGTGAGAAAGCAACTGTGACAGGAAAATCAATAGGGACCACCGAGTGAGGGAAGGAATAAACAAAAAAAAAGAGGGGGGAAGCAATGAGAGAGAGAGAGAGAGAGAGAGAGAGAGAGAGAGAGAGAGAGAGAGAGAGAG
>NW_027625756.1:20000-21427 GCF_034508935.2 Berghia stephanieae
CGAATCAGTGACTATGTTGGTTATCGCCATAATCGTAAACATCATCATCATCACTTCAATCATCATACATTATCATCACCATTATTATCATGAACATCGTCATCATCATCATCATCATCATCATCATCATCATCATTATCATCATCATCGTCATTATCATCATCATCATCATCATCATCATCATCATCATCATCATCATTATTATTTTAAAATTGTGTGAAGGGTATTAAGTATGGCGAAACCTTGAAATGCGCATGAATACTCAATGTTGTAGGTATTCATTTATGATGGTGATGATGATGATGATAATGATAATAATAACGATGATGATGATGATGATGATGATAATAATATTTAAAAATAATAATAATAATAATAATAATAATAATAATATAATAATAATAATAGTAATAATAATAATAATGATAATGATCAGTGGCGGTTCTAGCCTATTTACAGTGGTGGGGCAAAGATGATTCGGTCATAAATATATATATATATTATTTTTTATTTTATTTTATTTATTTATTTATTTTTTAATTAATTTTTTTTAATTATTATTTTTTTTCACCTTTAAAAAATAATATTTCAACCACAAATAATCACATTCACAATGAAATGACAATACAAGTAGATTTTAATTATTCCAAACGTAATCAAAACTGAATCACGAAAGAGAATACCACTAAAAAATAAAGCGACGAGACATAATGCGACAACACCTTGACAATACAAGTCCATTTCGTTCACTCGAAAAAATTAAAGATTTGCTTTAATCCCTCAACGGCGAGATTAATATTTCTGTTACATTATTGGTTTTCAGTAGTATGTAGTAACCTTAAAGTTTTAATCGAGAAGCAACAACAGCGATATGACTCGAGTTTCATTCAGAGCTCAAATTGCATTTCACTGCTGTCTTGATGATTAGAGTGATTGTGCCGGTGGTGGTAGTGGTTGGAATAGTGGTAGCGGTGGTGGTGGTGGTGGAGGAGGATGTAATTATGGTAGTGGTTTTGGTGGTGCTGTTGGTTAGAATGATAGTTGTGGAGACGATGACGGAAATGTTATGATGATGTTGATATTGTTTTTATTGCTATTGTAGTACTTGTTGTTAATATTGTTGTTGTTGTTAATGATGAAGATAATGATGATGATGATGATGATGATGATGATGATGATGATGATGATAATGATGATTATGATGACAACGACGATGTCGTCGACAATGATGGTTACCATACGATATTACAAAGTTTATTCAATCTTAGGCTTTCGACAATAAATCATACAATTTGATGACCACATGAAAGTGGGAAAAAAATGGTAAATGGAACCAAACAATAAACTGATACCATTAATAACCACACAAAATACAACAATAGTAATACCACCAATACGTACAATAATAATAATAATAATAATAATAA
>NW_027625757.1:0-6752 GCF_034508935.2 Berghia stephanieae
AACCGTTAAAGAAGTAAATATTTTAAATTTCAAATGTTTATATATATATATATATATATATATTATATAATATATATATAAATATATATATATATATATATATATTTATTTATATATATTGTGACGGGTTGGTGTTATTGTTTGGGATCGAGTCCAACGATAGCTCAATGGTCTGGATTCGAACTAGTACGCGCGCGTATGGCTCTCGTTACCAGCTGCACCACCAACCTATATCACAAACGGTCAGGTTTAATCTAGGGGAGATAAAGAATTGCCTTAGGGTCCCTTATAACTTAAGTGTATTAATAACAAGTGAGTCAAAAACAATAGTAACGCCCAATGCACTAATAACAATTCTATACATAAAGTTTAATTAGATTGTTACAGGAAAAGATAGAAGAAAAAGTATTTATTGATTATCAGGAAGAATAGCTCTAATTGAGGGGATCTAATCTATTATATATTATTTGTTTGCTTTGATATAATCATATGTGTCCGTGGAAAATACATTTGAAAATGGTATAAGCCCGTTTGGCTTATCTTTATCCCGTCGGCTTGCTTGACTGAGGCAAATGTATCAGCTAGTTCCGGGGTTGGCGCCTGCTTTGCAGAGTTTTCTGGACATCACAACAGTGTGTTGTTAGTTAGGCTGACAATCAGGGTTTACCGCTGTTCAAGGATGGGATGCAGGGATTCGGCAGGACTGGGTGCTCCAAGGAAACGGAAAAGGACCAGAAAATGGCCGGGAATCAGGATCAGGACAAGGACCTTCAATTTAAGAGTTAAAACAACAAGGTCTTAGAGCCATCGGGTTTGCTTTCGCCACCGAATCGTCCTTGAGCGACACATCATAATAGCCTTTATTTGCGACAAAGGCAAGGAGAAGCAGTAACTTCATGATAATGGGAGTTAGTATATTGTTTAAACATCAACTGACAGTCGAGCTATCTTTTCATGATGAGAATTTAACAGGGTTGTGTCCTGGTATTTCTTTATTTATTTTTTTTATTATAATTGAGGTTATGATGTGTGGCCGGCGATTGGCGGTGGGGTACAGACATTCAAGCAATATGCATATTGAATATAAATGAAATAATAACATTGATCATAAACAACTGTTAACTATAGAATAAGATACATATAGATATAGTTTTGTACAAAGGGATTCCAACTTACGAACATCCAGGAATAGCACAATTAAAATTTTATACACAAACTATAATATTAATAATAGATTAAATTGAATTCACAGTAATATCTCGTTCAACTTTGAATGTTAACCAATAATTCATTTTACCTTCAGCCGAGATAGACAAACTTTTACAAGTTTGAAATTGGAGAGATAGCTCTTTTCTCGTGGGCTTCTTAGCGTGTGTGTGATAAGATTCCTAGATGAATTTGGTTTTATGAAATGGAAAAGAGCGTCTGAATTAATGGGAATAGCCAATCCGAAGAATCTTCCTGTTTTAGATAGCCAATGATATCCAGATGCTTTGGTAAGAAAGAATAACGGAGAATTGCCGGAGAGACAAGAACCAGTAATTGCAATTAAGCGACTCTTGAACGAGACAAGGACCTCAGGGCATATGCACGATGGCGACTTGTTTGGAAAAGGTAATTAGCAGGTGCATGAATACAATGGCAGACAATTTGAACAGGTAAATAAGCCTTAAGCTGAAAGTGAATGTTCCGTTATACAATGGAAATGTTTCCCACCTAACGACCAGAATTTCCGTTAGAAAGATTGGAGCTTTATTGGAGAAAGGCTGTCCATGTTTTGATTATCTTACTTGAGGTGTTAATCTGCCTGGCAAATATATATGTCTCGTCCACTAGGTTTGAAGTGGTTTTGAACCGAGACGCTGACGAATGATAAAGAAACACGCAGTGAAAGAAAATCGCTCGTCACATATATATTGATTGAATGAATTAATTTTTATTTTGACAACCCAACCCAAAGCATTCAAACAGGTGATACATATTACCGTTATTGTCTATATCTGCACCATATTATCCAATAAAACAAACATAAAAGTTCATCCCTCTCAGATCGAGCCCTATGATCTCGTAATTCTCAAGTCAATATAAGTAGGAATAAAAAAATCACATGAAAATAACCCTTTTCCTTTTTTTTTGAATATCCTTATTTCTTCATAGAATGAATTAATTTCATTTTAACAACCCAACCAAGACATCCAAACATATGATCTTATTATTATCATTCTATGTCTGAAACATATCAAATAAAATAATAGAGTTTTAAAGCCCCATAATCGCGTAACTCTCAAGCCAATATAATTATAAATAAGACTTACAGAATAATAATAATAACCTTTTATAATTGCCCTTTTCATTCTTTCATTGAATCTATAAGTTTATTTTGACAACTCAACCCCAGAGCACCAAAACAAGTGGTATTTAACCAGTTAACAGCCGGACTCGTATTTAAAAATTTGGCCAGAATACTCGTCCTCTGCGATTTAAATCATCCTCATCTTCGCAAAACTCTCAAACCTGGGACTTCGCGAGTCTTCCTTAAGTACCAGGTTTGCAGGTTTTACCAAGATGAGGGTCATTTATATCGACTGATATTTGAACGACGAGTTTTCTGGCCAAATTTTGAAAACGAGTTATTCCCGAGTTCGCAATTAACTGGTTAATAGTACCGTTATTTGTCTATGCCTGCTCGATATATCCTAAACAAATAAAATAAGATAACAAACAATGTATTTGATTATTCTCAAAATTAAGTGGAAAATATTTAACATAAATCTGACGAGAGTTTTAGATCTCCTTGATTGTTTAGCTCTCAAGTAAATACAAATATGTACAAATGACAAAAAACTTTTTTTTCTTCTAATTTGGCTGGAAAATTTTTCCTCATAAACACATAGATTAACGTGACAGTGACAGCCAACTGTTAAAGCTATCATAAACTTGAGATTATAAATAGAAGGCTCCATCTCAAAGGCCTGCGTGGCTCAGCGATAGGGTCTTTGCTTCGTACCCAAAAGGTACCGAGTTCGAACACCCGCTGCGCTCTGCGGCCTTGAGCAAGTCACCTATCTCGCCTAACACAGTTTGCGCGCGCTGCATTGCGGCTGACCCCTGTGTTATCCCAGTCTTCCCTTGAACTACACTCTAGAGACAACTTTCTCCTATGGGAAAAATAAAGGGAATTTCATCTAAAATTGTTTTTTATCTTGGTAGATCAATTTAACCCTCTCCTTACCAACTATAGGAAAATCGTCACATTCGTACGATACAACCGACATTTTTCTTATTCAAATTTCTCTTGTAACGTCCTTAAATTTAAAGAAAATGAACAGCGTGTTGTAGAGCATGTTTTATGTATCGAAAGACCTTTGACTGCTTGAGTGGTAAAAAACAATTTTGTGTGATTTGGGTGTGACGTTTTGGGGAAAATCCTGAAAATGGCTGGTAAGGAGAGAGTTAAAGAACGAATGAAGTTGTCGTCCATTGATTCTTTTGTTATTGTTTTCAGACTGCCAGTTGGGTGAAAAGTCCATCAGACTATAATATTATAAAGTTTGCATCTAGTTATGGACTGTGGTATGATCGAACTGGAGGGCAGAACATGTGTCTATTTTACCTACATTCAAAGAAAGTATCGATAGATTGTTTGTTTATAGGTGTTTAACAGCGCTTTGAATACACTTTAGATCATTTAAAGCTCTTGTTTCAAGCTTTGGCTACTTCTTATCCGGTCAGAGAGGACATTTTGCGGCTATGTGGTCTAGTGGTATGACACTCGCTTTCGGATCGGAAGAGGCCTGGGTTCGAGTCTCGCTCGACGCATAGTTGAGTCCTTGGAAAAGACTCTTTGTTCACATTTTTTCACCGTACTCAGGTGTAAAATGAGCACCTGGCCGTTGACAGCGTTGTCTCTGTCCGAAAAAAATTGTAATATCGCTTAACAGGCGTCATGTATTGTTCTACATGTTAAGTGTTGATGTTTGTTATGGACTCCTTGTAAAGCGCTTTGAGCAGTTTAGTGGTTATTGCTCTATATAAACGCTCAATAAACGCTCGATTTCTTCTCTCTATTCCATTCTGTAAAACTTTTGTAATAAATTTGGTAAAATCCATAGTTTTTTGGGTTTTTTTTTTTGTTTGTTTTTCTTTTTTGGTTTCACTTAATTAGTTCTATAAGTTTTCTTTTAAAAATGAAATGCACTATCTTTTGTCATTAAAACGAAAAATTGGCGTAACGTACTTACAACGACCAAAAGGGAAAACTGCGGCATTAACAACAAGCAGTTAACGGAAATGTGTGAATCGCCAGACGTCACAGTCCATTGACCACGAATATAGAAAATTCAACCAAGCGTAACCTTCTTGGCAGCTCTTTTCTTTTTTCTTTTTCTCTTGTCATCAAATTTTCATGATTCATTCTGCGACTGTCAGTCTTATTATTTTTCCTGGTCTTTTTCCTTGTGTGAATAATTCCTTCAATTTGTTCATTTATTTTGCCAAGGCGCTCAAATTCTCTTAAATCCATTTATGACAGGCGTTTTCGTAATAATAAATGGGACTAATTTTTTTCAATATATCTTTCTATTATAAATATTCCTAAACTTTGCATTGATTTCACAAAGGTTCCTAATATGAATCACAGTGTCGTCTTAAAGATTAATTTATTACATTACTTCTCTCTCTCTCTCTCTCTCTCTCTCTCTCTCTCTCTCTCTCTCTCTCTCTCTCTCTCTCTCTCATCTATTTTGTTGTGCGACTATGTGGTCTTGTGGTATGGACTCGCTTTCGGATCGGAAGGTTCTGGCGCATAGTTGAATTCTTGGAAAAGACACTTTACTCACATTCTCTCACTGAACTCAGGTCTAAAATGAGTACATGCCCATTAACAGCGTTTGTCTCTGTTGGAATCACATTAATTGTATTATCACCTTACAGGCGTCATGTCTCGTTCTTTGTGTTACTTGTTGCTGTTGGTCATGGACAACTTTGTAAAGCGCTTTGAGCATGTTTAGTGGATATTGCGTTATTTAAAAGCTCATTTTTTTTGTTCATACGATCTCTCATCAATTTACTTATTGCTTATTAACATTATCTCACTCTTTCTTTTTGAGTTTTTTTCACTTCCATCACAATAGCTCTTTTTTTTTTTCCACCTCGACACAAACACACATGAATCAAATACGCTCACCAACAGACATGCACAAACACACTCACAAACACGCACATACATGAACATATAATATGCGCTTACATGTTTTCCACTCAATCTAATAATGTATAGAATATGCATTTGGAATTCTCCATTGCTAAAATAAACTAATAATTATTGTCCAAACAAAAACAAAAAAATCGCCATCATCATATACCATGATGATGATCATCATCATGACCATCACCATAAGACTCCTCTCTCCGTCATCATCATCAGCATCAATCTCATCATCATCATCATCATCATCATCATCATCATCATCATCATCATCATCATCATCATCATCATCATCGTCGTCTCATCATCATCATCATCATCATCATCACATCAACATCATCTATCATCATCATCATCATCATCATCATCATCAGCAGCATCATCATCATCATCATCGTCATCATCTGATCATCATCGTCATTATCATCGTCATCTTAGTCAACAACAACAACAACATCACAACAAACAAACATGAATAAACAACAACAAAAAGAACAACATCAACAACAATACACAACATTTGTAACTGCTTTTGACCCATTAATCCTAAAGGAAACACAAAAGGAAACAAAACAAAACCATTAAAACAATGACACACAAAACAAAAAGCGTAGATAGATAGTAGAAGTCTATGTTATATTATGACATTTAAAAAGCCATATAAATCTATTGGCATTTCCCAAATTGGCCTACAACAACTACAAACACAAATCTCAGTTGCCTTCATTTAGATGAAATCCAACATAATGTTATGCTATCTAAAGAGATCATGGCGAGGCCATAATATTGATTTCCCCCCCTTCATCCTCCATTCGCTCACCCCCCCCCCCCCCACCGCTAACTAAAACACACACTTACCCTCTTCTCAACCCTGGCCTCCACCCACCCCCACCACTGTATCGCACACATCGTCCTTATAAATTATATCCTCACTCTGCTACCACTATCAGCCACTCACACTCACGGGCTCTCGTGACCTAGTTCTTGAATTTAACTCACACAAAACACAAAACACACACACACAAACACACACACACACACACACACTCACACTCACACACAAAATATGACCACTCGTCTTAAAACTGTTTTATATCAATATTGATTTATGAGCTGAAATTGAACTTATAGAGGGAACGAAGATGACGTACCCCAGCTCTTTGTGATCATTTTCAGACAGCCCTTTAGTGATTAGTTTTCAACAATTTATATAAATCAGACTATAAAAGGTTATAAAAAACAATTTTGTGGGTGTTGGAGTGTTTAATTTGGCTGGCGGATGTTGTGAGTATTTTCAAGGCCCCAAAAACAACCCTCAGCTTTTTTTTTTTCTTCCGTAAAACGACGAAAATTTAAATTTGTTTTTTTCATTGCCTCAAAAACCCTTTTTTAAAATTATACGTCCCCCGAAAGTATGAAGGGTGCTTAAAATCTCTCCCGACCATCTATTTTCAGACTTTTACCCCAAACTTCATACCCCACCGACCACAAAAATATAAACAAACCAAAAAAAAAATTTTTCCCCCCCCACCCCCCCCCCCCACCC
>NW_027625758.1:0-6752 GCF_034508935.2 Berghia stephanieae
AAAACCAGGGCGCAAAAGGGGGACACCATGACAATTTATTTTTTCACGCAAAAAAGGTTTTTTTTTAACCTATAGTGACGAAATAAAAAGATACAACCCCCCCAATAAAGGAAATTTAAATTTGTTTAAGGAAAAGACTAAAAACCACCCCTTTAGGATTATATATCGTCATTATAATAGGTACCACAAACCCAATTATAAAAATTTAAAATTGATTTTTTTTACAAAATTTAAACATTCTGATGTCGTGGAAAACATTTTTTTTAAATTTTTAAAACCATACATAAATAAGAAATTGAGAGCAACATTTTTTTCAAGAATGGCATTTTTTCCTTGCCATTTGTTGAAAGAAAATGCCCCCCTTTGCGTATGTAATAACCATAAAAAGGTATCAATTTTGGACGAAAATTTTTTAAGCAAGTGACGGGGAAAATAAAATATAACAAATTTGAACCAAAAATTTTCCTAAATTACAGTCTTTAAAATTTCCCCCCAAAACATTGACAGAAAGGGGTTTGGCCCCCAAACATGACGAAATACGTATCCATATACTATTTTAAAATTAATGACATGCAAAATGAATGTAATTCACGCCCCAAGGGTTTTAGATGAAAATCCAGGAAGAGATCCTTTTTTTCAACATTTTGTTCAAATGGTCTTTGAAAAATAAGATTTGAATATCGGGGAAAAACGCAATATTGCATTTTGGGCAGAAAAATAGCATAAAACGAGCAAAATGTAAAAAGATTAAATCCCCAAAAAATAATGGGAAGGACATTTACGTATCCATAGGAAAGGGCCTCTGAAAAAAAAAATCTTCTTAACTTTTTGGAAAAAATTAATATTTCCTTCTAAAAAATTAAACTGAAATCATGAATAATAAGCATACTGTTCAAACCGCATCTAAAATAATAATCCCCCTCTTAAAAAACCCCCTATAATCCAAAAAACATTTTTGTACTTCCGCAACCCCTGTTTTCACTCCCTTCTACTTTTGGACTTGTCAGGTAATTATATTTTTGTTTTTTCCCTTTGGGCCCCCTCGGATGCTTAACCGAAAGGGGGCAAAACATTTTTATCCTTATTGGGGGGGGATTTTTCCACGTAAACATGCAATTGTTTTAAAACGACATTACACATTCGAGCTTAAAAATATTTGCAGATCTAACGGGTCAATGATTTTGTCATGACAAAAACATGGCCACCAGAGTGGGGAGTGTGGGATAAATTCCCTTTTTTGTTTAAAATATAAACACCGAGAATTTAAAAAAATATAAAAAAAATACAAGAAAACCCGGGGTAGAAAGTTTAAAACGTTACAGCTTAAAAAAAACCGGAAGAAATAAGGGTTAATTTTTGGGCCTTTCCACATTAAAAAAACCCCCCTTTCCGACCTATTTTCAATTGAAATAACAAATTAATGACCATTTTGTTAAAAAATATCTAAAACAAAACTAAATTAATAAAATATCCTGTGGTTTTCGAAAAAACCTTTTTTTTTTGTCAATAATTGGGATTACATTTCAGGGCATGGGGGTTAAAAAATCCGATAAACTAAAGCTGAAAAAAGGTTTTGGTAGGCTTTTTTTAAAATGCATCCCGTTTAAACACCCAAAAAAAAACCAATTGGGTAGAAATAGTGATAAAAAATTTGTTTTTTAAGATAACTGGGTTAAATATTAATATCAATAACAGGTCGGGAGTTTAGCGTGTAAATATTTACATGGGCTTTTTTTAAACCCTTTTAATAAAATTTTTGGTTTTTTTGAGTGGTATAAGAATAAAGCAAAAACCTTCCTTTTAAGGGACGATCAAAATTAGCTCTGTACTTTTTTTAATTCCCGGGGTACCCATGTTCAATGGACCGCTTAAAATTATTCTTTTCTCGCGTGGGCAAAAATTAGGTACTCTCATTTGGTACCAAATTTTTAAGGTTTTAAAAAAAAACTTTTTCGTGAAAAAAAATTTTATCTTTTTTGAACTCGTGATTGTCCGGGTTTTTCGTTAGTTTCGACGGGGTTTTTTTTAAAATAAACCCCATCCCCCTTTCCATACCCCGGGATATCAACACGGGGTTCATTTCCCAAAATTTTTTTGGGGTTTCGGGGGGTTTGTGAAATGGAAAAACCCTTTCCCTTTTTAATTCTTAGGGAAAAATTTAAGTTAGTGAATACTTTTCTTTAATCGTTTTTTATATGCCCAAATTTTAAAAAAAGTGATTGAGTTAAATTTATTTCTACCTCTCTAAAGAGCGTGCGCATAACGGTCACACGTTCCCGTCCATATTTGACATATTGTAAAAAAAATATCTTTTGCGGGGCTTTAAAGACCACTTACTAAATTCATTTCCGCCCTCAAAACCCGAGTTTCCCGTCTCACAATTTTCTACTTGAAATATTGTCAAAATATTTCCAACCACTTTAAGTATTGTAATATAATCAGCCATTTAAAATTTTCAATTAAAAATCAACCCCCGGGCCGGGGCGAACAAATTGCATGGACTAGGAATGGGAAATGAAAAACCCCACAACCCCAAGCAATATGGAACATTATCATCGCTCCCCAAGATCCAATATATTTATTTTTAAATTTAGAAAAGTGAGTGGGAGGGACTTTTGTTGGTAACAACAAATATGAAGTAAAGAAAAGTGGGCCCGAAGACAATAGAGAATAAAAAATTTTTTTCCCGGGGGTGGGGGTTTGCCTGGACCTTATTGGTAACAACCTCCGCCTGGCAGGTGAGAGCGGGGCTCTACCCTGTGGGTTCCACAACAAAAAAATATTCGTTTCAAACCCAAAGTCATTACAGATCCCCTTCACCATTTTTTGAAACCCCCCGATTCGTTTTGTACACCCCATCGCGAATAAATTTTGACCAGCATTAAGCTTAATCCAATATTCTCAACACAAACATATAACATAGAAACATTTAACATTGAGTTTGCTCCGGGGTAAGGGGGGGAATTTTTTAAATTTAGAAAAGTGATAGAGCAGGCACTTATTTTGGTAACAACAAGATAGAAGGAATAGAAAAGTGCCCGAAAATAGGAATAAAAATTTTTGCGGGGGTGGTGGGGTTCGAACCTGCGACCTTTTTGGTACACAAAATCCGCCTGGAGGGGAAGCGGGTCTACCCTTGGCACCACAACACAAAAAATATTCGTTTCAAACCCAAAGTCTTTCTAGATCCCTCTCTCACCCCTTCTGAACCCCCCGTTCGTTTGTAAAACCCCCATCGCGAATAAAATTTTGACCCCGTTAAGCTTTAATAGCCAATTTCTCAACACAAACATATAAATAGAAACGATTAACATTGGTATCTCCCGGGGTATGGGGTGGAATTTTTTTTCAAAAAGTGAGTGGAGCAGGATTATGTTGAACAACAAAATTGAAGTGAATAAAAAGTGCCAGAAACAATAAAAATAAAAAATTTTTCGCGGGGTGGTGGGGTTTGAACCTGCGACCTTATTGGTACACCCTCCGCCCGGGAGGGGGGAGGGCGGGGCCTACCGTGTGAAATATTTTCCCAAAAAAAAAAAATATTCGTTTAAACCAAATCATTTTTAGACCTCTCTCACCCACTTCTTGAGACCGCCCCATTCGTTCGTACACCCCCACGCGAAATAATTTTGACCAGCATTTAAGCTAATACCAATATTCTCAACACAAAAATAAAATAGAAAAGATTGAACATTGGGTATGCTCCCGGGGTATGGGTGAAATTTTTTTCAAAAAAATGGGGAGCAGGGACTTTTGTTTGGGAACAAAAAGATAGAAGTGAATAGAAAAGTGCCAGAAGACAATAGAGAAAAAAATTTTTCGGCGGTGGTGGGGTTCGAACCCGACCTTATTGGGACGCAATCCCCCCGGAGGTGAACGTGGCTTACCGTGTGAGCTATCCACGAACACAAAAAATATTCGTTTCAAACCCAAAGTCATTATAATCCCCCTCTCACCCACTTTTTGAGACCGCCGATTCGTTTTGTAACCACCATCGCGAATAATTTTGACCAGCAGTTTTAAATTAAACCAATATTCTCACACAAACATAAACATAGAAACGATTGAACATTGAGTATGCTCCGGGGTAAAGGGGGGGAATTTTTAATTCGAAAAGTAGTGGGCAGGGACTTTGTTGGAACAACAAAATAAGTAAAAGAAAAGTGCCCGAAGACAATAGAATAAAATTTTTCGCGGCGGGTGGGGTTCGAACTCGACCTTATTGGGACGAAATCCGCCTGGCAGGTGAAGGGGTGCTTACCGTGTGAGCATCCACGAAACAAAAAATATTCGTTTTTTAAACCCAAACATTACAGATCCCTCTCTCACCCCCTTTTTGAGACCCCCCGATTCGTTCGTAAACCCCCCCATCGCGAATAATTTTGACCGCATTAAGCTTAATAGCCAAAATTTTTCAACACAAACATAAAAATAGAAACGATTGAGACATTGAGTATGCTCCGTGTATGGGGTGAATTTTTTTTTTCAGAAAAAATGGTGGAGCAGGGACATGTGGGGAACAAAAAGATATGAATGAATAGAAAAGTGCCAGAAAAACAATAAGGAAAAAAAATTTTTCGCGGCGGGGGGTGGGGTTCGAAAACCCGCACCTTATTGTACGACAACTCTGCCCGGCAGGTGAGAGCGTGGCTCTACCGGGAGCATCCACGAACACAAAAAATAACGTTTCAAAACCCAAAGTCATTACAGATCCCTCTCCCCCACTTCTTGAACCGCCGATTCGTTTTGTACACCCCCTCGGATAATTTTGACCACGTTAAGCTTAATAGCCAAAATTTCTCAACAAAAAATATAACATAAAACGATTGAGACCTTGAGTATGCTCCGGGGTTTTGGGGTGAATTTTTTTTTCGAAAAGTGGTGAGCGGCACTTATGTTGGTAACAAAAAGATTGAAGTGAAAGAAAAAGGCCCGAAGCAATAAGAATAAAATTTTTTTGCGGGGGTGGTGGGGTTCGAAAACCTGCGACCTTATTGGGACGACAACCCGCCTGGCGGGGAGAGCGGGCTCTACCCCTGGAGTATCCCCCGAACAAAAAAATATTCGTTTTCAAACCCAAAGTCATTTTAGATCCCCTCCACCCCCTTCTTGAACCGCCGATTGTTCGTACACCCCCATCGCGAAAAATTTTGACCCCTTTTAACTTAATAGCCAATTTCTCAAACAAAATATAAAATAGAAAAGTGAGAATTGTAGCCCGGTGTAGGGGTGAATTTTTAATTCAGAAAAAATGAGTGAGCAGGGACTTATTTTGGGAACAACAAATATGAATGAATAGAAAAAGGGCCCAAAACAATAAGAAAAAAAAATTTTTCGCGGCGATGGTGGTGACAAAGAATCGGCGGTCTCAAGAAGGGGGGAAGGGGATTATAAAAATTGGGTTTTTTAAACAAATTTTTTGTGTTCGTGGATAGCCACACGGGAGACCACCTCTCACCTCCAGGCGGAGTTGTCGTACCAAAAGGTCGCAGGTTCGAAAACCCCCCACCGCCGCGAAAAATTTTTTTTTCTCATTTTTTTCGGCACTTTTTTATTTTACTTATATTTGTTTTTACCAACATAAGGCCTGCCCCACCAAATTTTCTGAATTAAAAAAACACCCCACCCGAGCAAAATCAAGTTCAATCGTTTTATTTATATGTTTGTGTTGAGAAAATTGGCTATTAAAACTTAATGCTGTCAAATTATTCGCGATGGTGGGTACGAACGAATCGGCGGGCCAAGAAGTGGGTGGGGAGGGATCAGTAATGACTTTGGTTTGAAAAAGAATATTTTTTGTGTTTGGTAGCTCACACGGTAGAGCCCGCTCTCACCTGCCGCGGGGTTTCGTACCCAAAAAGGGGCGTTCGAAACCCACCACCGCCGCGAAAAATTTTTTTCTCTATTTTCTTCTGGCACTTTCTATTTATTCATATCTTTTTGTTCCAACATAATGCCCGCTCCACTACTTTTCTGAAATTTAAAAAACCCCCAAACCCCGGGGGGGTATCAAGTCTCAATCGTTTTTTAATTATTGTTTGTGTTGGAAAAATTTGGGTTTTTAAGCTTTTCTGTGGTCAAAAATTTTTCGCGATGGTGGTGTACGAAAGAACGGGGGTCCAGAATGGGGTGAAGGGGGGATTAGTAAAACTTGGGGTTTTAACGAATAATTTTTTGTGTTTGGGATCTCACACGGAAGCCACGCTCTCACCGCCAGGGGGAGTTTTCGTACCAAAAATTTGCAGGTTCGAACCCCCCCCCGCCCCGAAAAAATTTTTTTTCTCTATTGTCTTCTGGCATTTTCATTCCTTATACTTTTTGTTTCCAACAAAGGGGCCGCTCCCCTCACTTTTTGAATTAAAATTCACCCCATACACCGGGGCATACTCATTCTCAATCGTTTTTTATGTTATATTTTGTTGGAAATTGGTTTAAGTTAACTGCTGGGCAAAATTATTCCGATGGTGGGGTACGAAAAAAAGAATCGGCGGCCAAGAAGTGGGTGAGAGGGGATTAGAATGACTTTTGGGGTTTTAAACGTATTTTTTTTGGGTTTGGGGATAGCTCACACGGGGGCCACGCCTACCTGCCCGGGGGAGTTGTCGTACCAAAAAGGTCCCAGGTTCGAACCCCACCACCCCCGCAAAAATTTTTATTTTCTATTGTTTCTGGCCTTTTCTATTCACTTCAATCTTTTTGGGGGTTCCAAATAAATGCCCCGCTCCACTCACTTTTCTGAATTTAAAATTTTC
>NW_027625759.1:0-6752 GCF_034508935.2 Berghia stephanieae
GAAGAAGAAAAAAGGAAGAAGAAGAAGAAAAAGGGAAGAAGAAGAGAAGAAAAAGAAGAAAAAGAAGAAAAAGGAAAGAAGAAGAGAAGGAAGAAAAGAAGAAGAAAAGAAGAAGAAGAAGAAAGAAGAAGAAGAAGAAGAAGAAAAGAGAAGAAGAAGAAGAAGAAGGAAAAGGGGAAAAGAAGAAGAAGAAGAAGGAAAGAAGAAGAAGAAGAAAAGAAAAGAAGAAAGAAAAGAAGAAGAAGAAAAAAAGGAAGAGAAAAGGAAAAAAAGAAGAAGAAAGAGAAAAAAAAGGGAAAAAAGGAAAGTAATTAGGCAAGCCCAGAACCTGCTCAAACGTTTTAAAGGGGCTCTGCAAACAGCAGGTCCCATTTAACATGTAGGACGAGACATCCCGCCTGTTCGGGATATAAAAAATAATTTTTTTTCGGATTGAGGCACGCTTTTAAACGGAGGAAAACTCTTTTATCCCAAAGTACGGGGAAAATGTGGTAAAGAGCCTTTCAAAAATCAAACATGCGGAATTTTGAGTCGGATTTCCCTGTTTCACGATTGTAGTCTGTGTCAATTGATTCCATGCCTTTTTTTCAAAGTATTGTAAAAGGGTAGGTGTCGGGACTTCCTAGTAGCCTAGGTGTGGTATGGGGCCCTTTGTTTGGATGGGAAGGTCCTGGGTTCGGCCTCGCCGTAGCATAGTTGGTCCTTGGAAAAGACTTTTCTCCATTCTCTCACCGTACTCAGAGAAAAATGAATAATGGCCTTTTAACATGTTGTTTTGTGGGAAAAAAAAAATGTAATTCCCCTAACAGGCGTCATGTCTGTTTAATGTTACGTGTTCCTGTTTGTCTGGGATCCTTTGTAAAGCTCTTTGAGATGTTTGGGGATAATCCCTTTAAAAAGCTCCGTTTTTTTGTTTCTTTTTAAAAGGTGTGGTTATTTTTGATCGATTAATATTTTTTAAAATATCTGGGGTTTTTTGTTGTTGTTTTTTTTCTTTGTTTTATCAGTTGGATCCCAAGTCAAGATCACGATTTTTCTTTCTTTTTGCATCTGGCACTAATAGTATAATATTATATATATATTTTATATATAAATAATATAAAAATTTATTTATATTATATATATTATTATATTTAATATATAAATTATATTTATAAATTTTAAATATAAAATAATTGTCACTCCTATAGGGCCGAGAATTGTTTTCTGTGTCTCTTTACCGTCCTCGTGGGCGTAATCCTTATAAGTCCGAAAAAAAAAATTCTTACCCCAAACGAATTGAAAAAGAAAAATAATTTTTCGTTTGAGTAAAAATTTTTTTCGGACATTTAAAGGGATTCCCGAGAGGACGTAAAAAGAGACACAGAAACGAATGTTGGGCCACAAAAAATGTGATGAAATTTGATTCTAATAATATTTAAAAAAACACACAAACAAAACATATATAATAATAAATATATATATATATAATATTTTTATAATATATTAACAAAAACAAGCACGGCAAAACCCATATCATTTCATCCATCAAAACACACATTGATGTGTCCCCTTTTACGTCAGGTGGGTTTCATGGAAAGAAAGGGGTATTTTTTAACCATTTCCTTTAACAGTATGACGTGATGTGTTGTTGTTGTAAGACACATTATGGGGTCGGTAAAGCGGGTGCATTTTTTGTTTGAAAAATTGAGGGGAGGGGGGAAAGGGAGGAGGATAGAGAGTGTGGTGAGAAAATAAATGGTCGTAAAAGGAAAAAATCTTTTTTTTAAAGACTTTATTTATACCATAGGGGAAATTTTCTTTTTGTTCTTTCAAAGGGGGGACTGGAAAAAAAACCCGGGGGTCACCGCAATGCAGAGCCCGCAAATTTAGCAGGATGAGGTTACTTGCTCAAAGGCCCAAAAAAGCAGCGGCGGGGGATTTAAAAATGATTTTTTTGGGTTTTTTTTTTTTTTTTCTTCTTGTATTTTCCTTTTTTCCTTTGTCTGGAAACCTTTTCATACACACGCCCTTTTTCGATCTTTATTTTAACGGGTTCCCTTTTCCGGTTTTTTTTTGATTTAAATCTTTTAAAAAAAACCCTAAAACCCCCGGGACTTTTTTAAAACACCCCTTTAAAGTCCCGGGTTTGGGGAATTTTTTTGACATATTAAAGGTCGTTTAAAGGGATGGACATTTATAAAAGAAAGAAAATCAGGTCTGAAATTTGACCAACGAGCGGGCCTTTTTTCTGGAAAAATCCAAATTTAAAAAAAAAGGGCCCCAGGGGGAACTGCCCCTTGAAAAAGGGGTCTTTTTAGTTCCCTTCATCGGGTTTAAAACCTCTCAAACCCGGGGGATTGCGATGATGAGTCTTTAAAAGAGTGGGGACAGTTTAGGGAAAAAACAGGGTTAGGGGTCTTTTTTTTTAAAACCCAATTTCCCCCCTTTCACAATTATATTTTTAAAAAATTTCCCTTCCTCACGCTCTACTTAGGGTTTGTCTTTTTACCCGCGAGGTTTAGAGGGAAAAAGATAGTATGATTTGGACGCCCACTTTTTGTCTTTTTTATTTTTTTTTCCCTTCCCCCTTTTAATAAGTAACCCTCCCCTAAACTGTTTTAAAACAAGACTATAAACGTTAAGGGTTTACACTTTATTTTTTTTTGTGTTTTGGTCCGTTAAAACCCCGATGGAAATGGTGTAAAGCTTTTTTAGACAAGCGATACTATTATTTTATTTCCAGATAATATCGGAAAACACCCCGGGACTAATTTATTTAAAACACGCGGCTTTAATTAAGTCAAAGGGGTCTTTTAATAAAAAATATACTGGGTTTTCGTAATTAGGTAATGGAAAGGGGTGAGCGTATTGTACTCAATAAAAGGTTGGGGAATAGTGATGTGTGTTTGTCAAGTATGTATTTAAAACCAGTGAACTTTTCCTTACTAGGGGAAAAACAAAATTTTTAAAAATTTTGGGGCCCGGGAAAACCCGTCCTTCAAACAAATTTCTATGATTCAAACGACTTTTATCACGGAAAAAAAACTTTCAAATTACACGAAACAAGAAAACTTTGTGAAGCCCCCGGGTTTGAGATTTTTTTTTTTTTGGTTTTTTTTTTGTCCAAGATGAGTTTTTTTTTAAAATTTGTCCAAAAATTTATTTTGAGGACAGTTTTCGGGCCCTTTTTTTTTTAAATCCATTTTTTTTTTTTCCCAGATTAAGACAGTTGTTTGGGTTTTAAAGGTAAAAACGTATTTTGAAATTTCGAACTTGACTTTTTTAAAATTTTTGAAAAATTTTTTAATTGATAGCAATAAAAAAAAATTTTTAAATTTTATTTTTTGGAAGAATAAAGTACTTTATGATGAAGATTATGATAAATGATGATGTGTGATAGAGGATAAATGATGATGATGTTTGATGATGTTTGATGTTGATTATTTTTTTTATTTTAATATTATTATTATTTTTTAATTTTTTTTTATTATTATTTTTATTATTATTATTTTTTATTTTTTATTATTATTATTTTTAAATTAAATTTTTTTTAATTTTTTTATTATCAATAGTTTTTAAGGGTTTAAAAAGGGAAATGGGGGGGGGAGTGATTTACAGTACAAGGGGAAATTTGATCAGAATACACGGTGTTTTTTTTTGATGGTTAAACAAACATTTATATTTCATCTCCATAATTTAAAAAAAAAAAAAAACCCTTGTCACAAACTGTCTTAACGTGAATTTTTAGACTATTAACCGTCCCCCAGCCCTAGCTTATTGTCAGGTTGAAAAACCCCTTTATTATGGACCATTGTTGTAATGGGAAAACTAAAAAAAAAAATAAATAAAAAATGACCCCCAAAATAATGTCCATGGCAACAATGTTAAAAGAGGGCCCAAAAATTGCGTTGGGAGTCAGGGCCCGAAAACCCCGTCAGTCCCGGGATAGTAACGTATTGAGGGAAAAAGAGTCATTTTTTCTCATCAATTTAACACCCCAAAATATCCCAAATTTACCCTGGTTACTTTGAACCCCCCTGCCTGTTTTTTTACATTTTTCTGAGGAAAAAATTAAGGCTTAGTATCAAAGCTTTTTGTTTTAATGTTTACATTTAATGGTTTTGGGCCCCCAAACTTTAATGTACATGAATGATCATTTTTTTAAAACATTCTTTCCAATTTTTAAAAACAGCAAAAAAACTCTAGGATTGAGTGAGTTTTTGTGAAAAAACGAAGCATTTTGGGTTTAAAGCCACATTTTTGCCCAAAACCCTTTTTTTTTTTTCCGAAAAAACCTTAATAAATGATATAAAATTTTGTTGTTGAACCCAGGGTGATTTTTTGCAGGCGTGTGACCCAAAAGGTTTTAGGCTCCTTTTTAATTTGAACTAGTTAATCTCAAAACCCAAAGCAAAAATATTGTCCCTTTAATTTCCAAAAAGTGAAAAAAGAAATGATTGCGTTTTTAAAATTTAACCCGCTAATACGATCACTTTGGGTTGAAAGTTAAAATTTTTAATAAATGTGGGGGTATGTGGTCTTGTGGGTTTTGGAAACCCCTTTGGATTGGAAGGTCCTGGTTCGGGCCCCGTCCCCGCGAGTCCTTTGGAAAAAGGGTCTTTTCCCCACCTTCCTATTTTCCGTACTAGGTGTAAAATTTTTAAACCCGGCCGTTGACAAAATTTGCCTTGTTTTGGAAAAAAAACTGTAATATCGCCTAACAGGGGGTCATGTCTTGTTTAAATGTTACGTGTTGCCATTAGGGCAGGGACCCCTTTTTAAAGCGCCCTTTTAACCGTTTATTGAATAAACCAATATAAAAGCTCAATTTAAACCCCAAGTTTATATATTTTTACAACTCGAAATGTTCAAAATTTACTATTGGGTGGCTCATCGTCTTTGTGATCGCTTGTGTTAAAAAAACCCAAAAAAATTTTTAATAATTCACGTGGAGATGTTTGGGTAAATATCAAATCTGAGCAATTTTTTCTTTTTATTTCAAACGGATATATTTTGGATTTTATTTCGATTTGAAACGATGTTCATAGTCGTCAATTCAAAGGGGAGAGCTTGTCAAAATGTTTGTGTGTAATTTAGTACACGGAAAACACAGCTCTGGCTTGGCCCTTTCCCTAGGGAAATTCTACCAAGGGAAAGGGATTCAGCAATAGTTCTTTATATTGATTTTTTAAAATTTTTGTGTTTTTATCGATAATCGGTATTGTCGCCATGCCTTTGGGAAGACATGTCAGAAAACGCCCTGTGCTTCGTCACGTATCGGATGCTTAAAACTCTTCCACTTCCGGTATACGTCATAGAATTGAGAATGAAAAACAAAATCTACTAGAAATCAAAATAAAGATCTGAACAAGTGTGTATTTAAAATTCCTGATAAAGTAAGGAAGAATAACACAATTTTAAAAAAAACATCCCAAAAAATCATCTTTCCTGACTCCAGACCCGAGAAAAACGGTTTTATTTTTGCGATGGGTTTTTGTCTTGTATTTTTCTTTCTTGGTTTGGCAACTTTCGTACTTATTTGTTCAGATCTTCATTTTAAAACACCGGTGCCTGCTCTCTAATTTTTCAATATACATCCCAAAACTTAAATAATATAACCCTTGTAAAATACTACTACCTGGTTTCCTATGAACGGACGGGTTTATATTTCCTGTTTTCGTCCCCGCTGGGAAACCATGTCTATTCCTTATTCTTTGTTTTCCTCTGGATATTTTCACATCGTTGTTCATTTATAAATCCGTTATCCATGCTTATGAAAAATTTGGCTTTAAAAAAATCAGCGTTTCTATAGCGCAATGTCCACTAAATGTAATTATTGGGCAATTTATTTCCACCCTGATAAAAACAAGAAAAAATGAAGTGAGTAGACAAATGACTGAGACAATATAGTATGAACACTTTTACGGGGATGATGAGTGGAAACCAGAACCCAGTGTCACGGCACCCCCGCCTGCTGGCCACGAATAGGGACCTCTACAATCGACGCTATTAATTACGGGTGCATGGGGTGGATACCGTCGACTTAAGCATCAATCTGTCGCTAGCGGAAGGTGCCGTATCAGAGGGTTTTCCGGGGTTTTAGGGTCGATTTTTGTAGAGTGTCCCTTTGGTGGCCAGGTGGAGGATGCCGTAACAGTTCGAACCTGGGTTTTCAACTCCCCAGTACCGCAAAAGGTTTTTATTCTGGCACTTTCTATTTACTTCATTCCTTGATATCTTTGACAAAAATGTCTGATTCCTCCTTTCTAAATCATCATCTCCTCTATCGCTAAGGTCCAGAAATCAACAACTTCATTTACCTAAAAAAAGGGCTCAAAAACCATTTCTGATAGAACATTACTCATGCAGCCTAAAAGTCTGGAATTCTCTACCATTAGATTTAGATGTAAAGTATTTTTG
Source organism: Berghia stephanieae (assembly GCF_034508935.2). Taxonomy (NCBI): domain Eukaryota; kingdom Metazoa; phylum Mollusca; class Gastropoda; order Nudibranchia; family Aeolidiidae; genus Berghia; species Berghia stephanieae. Next base: position 6,403 of record NW_027625759.1, read on the forward strand.
TCTGAAAGTACCTTAAAACACACCTTATGAATTCTTCTTTGCCATAATAATGTTATGGGAAAAGAATTATGTTATTTAAATTTTTTTATTATTATTATTTTTTATTTATTTTTATTATTATTATAAATTTTTTTTATCCCAATTTTTTTATTTTTATTTTTTTATATCATTATCATTATATTATTATTATTATTATTATAAACATCCCCAACTCATCATCCCTCATCATCATCATCATCATCATCATCATCATCATCATCACCATCATTTATTTTTTTTTTATTTTTAAATTTTTATTATTTTTATTATTATTAATTTTTAATTTTTAATTTTTTTTATTAAATTTTTAT
>NW_027625760.1:0-6751 GCF_034508935.2 Berghia stephanieae
CATTTCTTCACCCACGACTTTTTAAACCCTTTTCAAGTCTCAAGTGGACACGTCTAGTCTAAGGCGGGGTGAGGATGACAAACGACTTCAAGTGAAACATAAAAGGGGGCGACGTGGAAAGACCCGCCGGGCCTGAGGCCAAAAGACGGACGGCCGGCTTAGACATGAACCCTTTTAATCTTAGGGGCGTGCTCCGTCTTTTTTTGAATGTCTTTGATGTATCCCCCCTATCTATCAGCGACTGGCGTCTTGCCCAATGTGACGCAATTATCGTACAAGTGTGTATGTATTGTTGGGACCCCCGAGTCCACCTGTCCGACACACCTAACCAAACCTCCATGTTTATCCTAATAGCGACATATCGTCTCAAAACTGAAATTATGTCGGATGACCCAGAGCTAAAAGTCAAAAAAGTCATTCTGATCAAAAATAGAAATGTTTTTTGTCGTTCTACAATTCCAAATCCTCATTCTCCTAAATAAAACAAAAAAAACTCAACCCAAGTCTGACATTATTTTTGGTTGTAAATTCAATATTCAACACTTAGTCATCCGGACAAAGTATATTTTTTGAGACGATGGGTCATATATTCAAAAGAAGCTCAACAACCTGAAAGTCGCTTTTGTATAATATAGAAAAAAATATATGAGATGTGCATGACCTCAAAATCATGTTTGAATGAAAATAAGTGGGCCAGTGAGAAAATGGAAGTAAAATGATCAAGGATTAAGGGGAAACAACATTGACCACCGCCTTGTGGGCGTTCATGTGCTGATCCCTTTCCAATCTTTTGAGCACATTTAGTTAATATTGAGCTATATAAAAGATCTCTCAAGTTCACGTAGATCAGATATAGCATACGTGTTTCTTGTAGTACATTAGGGTCACTTGCCTTGGGATCGCAAAGTTCAGGGTTCGAGTCTCGCTCTGACCGGCGCATAGTTTTAGTCCTTAAAAAGGGCCTATACTCACATTTTCTAACGGTACTCTCGGTGTAAAATTGAGTAATTTAGATACTACCCATAAATTTGAGACAGGATTGTATCCTTTAGTGCCAAAACCACCAAGTCTGGCCTGGCCGTAACCGACCACCGACTCTCTAAGCAAGTCAATCAAGGGGCCCCTGGCTATTGTTACAAAGGGGTGAATAAATGAATAAAGGTCTAGTACACTGCGATTCCGACAATGAAAAATAAACAACGGGAAAAACTTCAAAGCCAACGCCGACGGGCCCCTAGAAAACAACCCGAAGGGAAACAACAAAGGGGCAAAGAGACAGGAAGGCGAGAGCGAGATGAACTCGGCACTCTTCATCCATGCATGCTCACGGTTGTTTGGACAAACATTACACGCCAGTCCTTAACTTCAGGATAATAGATACTTATCAAGTAACGATTGTATGTGCTTTTTTTTTTAAACTGGAAAACAATGTTCTTTAAAAAAAATGACGATATGAACACTAAATCAAACCCAATTATATTCTAGAAAAAGAAAAAAAAGAAAAAAAAACAAGAAAAGAAGAACAAGCAAAACAAATAAAAATCGAAGACAAATTATTTTTAAAAAAAATAAATAAATAAAAAATGGTGAACTTTCAACAGAAAAAAATTCTCATATAAATTATGAAAACCAAAAGCAATTGATGGACTTAAAAAAAACGATTAATATTGAAGATTTTACGCTGATTATAGAAATCTACCCCCCACCCCCTCCCCCCCCCCCCCCCCCCCCCCTTGTTATGAGTTATCAAACAATGATTGTCTCAAATTTCCCAGCCAGAATTGTTCGTATTATTAGTATTGGAACACAAGAGATAGAGGAAGGGGCCACCTTAAAATTTTAAGATAAAATATTCACAACATCCGAAAAGCCAGATTAAACAGACCAAACCACAAATGTGTTCGTTTACCCTGTATCAACGTTTACAGCGATTGATAAAATTTAGTGAGAACTAATCACAAACAGGCTGTCTAAAAATAAAAATGAGTCGAGTGACATCATCTTTAAAAATCGTCTTTCAGTTTCCTTTTAAGCCTGCATGTCTCGTTGTCGTCAGGACAAAGACTAAAAAAGAGAAAGCTTAGAGAATGATGTTGACCGTGGGTGAGCGGCATGTCAAATTGCATTGACTTTTTTCTTCCTCAAAATGAAACTGGCGCAATCAAATCGTCTGCCCGAACGGGTACGGCTGAGCAGAGGTCTACTTTCGGCATCCCCGAGTCGTAAAACTACGGCTGTTAGAGTTGAGATCTAACGTTATCATAAAATTCAAAATTTAAGATGGCGGCCTTGGTCATCATAAACGATAAAAGAGGTGCCTCAAGGCAATTGAAGGGGATGGATAAGACATTAACAAACGATTACCTTATCAGGGCAATAAATAGGGGTGTAGGGGGGAGAGAGACATAGTAAAGTAAATTTATGACAGCGGGTAGGGGCGAAGAGAACAAAACTGAAGTGGGCAAATGGAAAACATGAAACGTGCTCAAATTTTATTATTATTATTATTTTTTTGTTTGTTAATAAAAATATTGCAATTTAATATGACAACTGCTTATTGATATCTAGTCGAATAATTAAAAAAAGGAGAAAATAAAGGGTGCAAATTAATTGTGCGGATATGGTCTATGGCAGCGACATCATATGAAGTCCTAGTCTATGGTCACACCTGGCCGTTAACAGCGTTGTCTCTGCCAGAAAAAAAAATTAATATCGCCTAACAGGCGCCATATTTTGTTTCTATATGTTACTGTTGCTGTTGGTCAGGAACCCCTTGTAAAGCACTTGACATCTTGTAGTAATATTGCTCTATCTAAAAGCTCATACATTTTTTTCATCAACAGGGGGGCTCGGAAAAAAACAACCGAATTAAAAGACCCGAAAGAGACAAATTGGGAATAACTATATTATTATGTTATATTGTCTCAAATGCATGAATTAAAAATCGCATGCCAGCGCCATTTAATACGCACTAAAAAGATGGGAAGCGCCTAGGATGGCCATGCCAGCCAACGTTCGCAACATTATATAGCTACTCGAATAATAAAAAATGCTGGGTTTTGTTTTCACTGGGGGTTCATTCATGATCATAAAATAATAAATATTACGAACGACCACCATGTTTACTACTCAGACTGCCTAACCTCCAACAGAATCATCATCGACTTCGACGATAAATCATCACGCCAACTGTCAAAACAATCTACCAAACAACAACAAAAACAAAAATAAACTGGGACTAACACTACACGTATAAGTTAGCCCGATAAATTATAAAACCGCGAGGTTACAACAATGTATACAACCCCCTGCATGTATGTGTTGTTAGCACAAGGCGGGAAACCAAACCCCATCAACCTAAAACATCATTGGCACCATGGGTCCAGATGTTGATTACACCCCCCCCCCCCCCCTCGGACGTTATCACAGGCCATTTCCGGGCATTACCTGTGATGCCGTAATAGTGAGGGTAAGGATACCCAAGAATCGTCATTCAAAGTTTAAAAATTAAAAAAATAATTAAATAAAAATTCCCTATATTTTTCTCTGGCACCCACACGAAATCAATTTTTGAAACAACATAGGTCTAGGGCCCGACACTCGCTTTCGGATCGGAAGGTCCCGGATTCGAGTCCCCGCTCGCGCATAGTTAGTCCTTTACTCACATTTCTCTCATCATACCATGTAAAAGAGTACCTGGCAGTTAACAATGTTGTCTCTGTCGAAAATTGTAATATCGCCTAACAGCGTCATGTCCTTCTATATGTTACGCTTACGTCAGAGAACTTTTGTAAAGCGCTTTGAGCACTTTTTGTGATACTGCGCTATATACAGAGAGAGAGAGAGAGAAGAGAAGAGAGAGAGAGAGAGAGAGAGAAGAGAGAGAGAGAGAAAAAAAAAAGATATACCAAACAATAAGAAAAAGCGACTATCCTTTTAAAAAAAAAAAGAAGATAAATGCTGTACCTCCTGTTAGGGGACATTGCGCTATAGAAGATTTTGCGCAAATAGAAGTTTTTTTTCTTATTGAAACTTTCAAATGCTCGCCAGCTGTTACAGAAAAAAAAAAAAAACGCTAACCACTCAGATCAACTTTTGGGTCAAATACGGGTTAAAAAAAACAAACAAAAAGTTCATTCCTCTGGCTGGCAAAAATAAAATAATTTGAGTAAAACAAATTGAAAAGAAGAAAGTAGATAATGGTGGGAATGAAGTGATACAAGCGGGCGGTGAAGGTGCGGTGAGTTGCCTTGCCTGACGTAAGACTGGGCTAAGTTTCGCGATGATGTTTGCTCTCTCCCCAGGGATCCACGAGCAAGGCAAGCCAGACTAGCCAAGTGGGGAAAGGGGAAATCATTGGGTTTATATGGGTGGGTAATGGCCCGCTCAGGTGCTGATGATGACTTTCCCCATCTGGCCGCTCACCTTGGGGACTGGAAGGGGGATGGAGGAAAAGCTGGTGGTAGTGGTGGTCATAGAGAATACAGGACTCCCGACATAATGTGTGGTGGTGGCGTTAAGCAGGATGTTGACGGAGACAGAAGAGTAAAATTAGATGACTGATGGTGGCGGTACCCAGCTGATTTTTAAAAAAGTTTTTAAAACCAAGGCTCTGTTCGTGGGGTCCTATACTGTGTTTTGTTAGTATCGTTTTAAAACCATACTGCCATTGTCTACTGATAGTATAAGAATCACTGAGTATTGCTGTTCTCTGGGAAGACACGTACTTAAAAAAAAAAAAAATTTGACCAGAAAACTCGTCCTTCAAATATTGATCAATTTAAATGACCCTCATCTTGGCAAATAAATTCAAGCCGTGCCTTCGCGGGGGCATGATTAATTCTCAGTTTGAGAGTTGTTTTTGTTTAAGCCTAGTGCAATTCAATTCGATTGAATATTTGAAGGACGATTTTTTCTGGCCAATTTTTTAAAATACAGTTTTTGCCCAGGCGACAGTTAGCGGGTAAAATAATTGCGAATCGTGACCCTTCTCCGATAAAATTCCTAAAAACGGAGAAATAATTCAAGCCCCACGTCAGACCATGAAAATTTGACACAATTCACTAGGAAAAACAAGAGAATTCACCCTATTATACATAGTTATAAATAGGATTAAATAGTCGGACGTCACTTTCCTTCCTAATGACGCATGTAACTTAGTAACACGGGCTCTTAACTATCGGAACAATGGCGGACGCCCCTTATGAAATATTTCTCAGGCGAGCATAAAAGCGTATCCAGAGGAAAAAAAAACACATAAATTTGATCATGTTGTGACTTTACACTAGAAAATTTCTAGCCAGCTTGAAGAAAAAAAGTAATGATTTTTTTTGTTTAGAACCAAGATGGCCGCCGTTGCCGGGGCGGCGTGACATCAAACTACTGAATCCTATTGGTAATTCACTGAATCGTTCAAATACCTTGTTATAAAAAACCATAGAATGCTGAAAGGAAAATGCTCTGAAATAAATGGTCAACGCTTGATGTTTTTATTTTTTTAAAAAGAGTTTTACGGCGCTTGCAACACATTTAAGTCATATCACGCCAGTAACAAGGAAAAAAATTTGGAGGGTAAAAAGCTCAAGAATTAAAATTTAAAGAATCCGATAAAAGGAAAGAAAAAGGGAAATAGATGTAAATTCCAAGAAACACATCAAAGTACTTAGTTTGAGATCACCTAAAAGTCTCATCCAGACACAAGCACGGGTCCCCACTAAAGGAATACACTCAAAGTTTTACAAATCATATATAATATTAAACATAACATAATACAGTGCATAACGAGAGATGATTTACAAGACAAAAATATCTCCCAAAACTCTATTGACTGTTTCGCTCCCAGCAGGCATCCGCCGGGGCCGGACAAAACCACCCGGGAAACCTTTAAAACGAAATCCCTTTGAAAACAATAATAAAAAAATAAAAAGGGCCACATTATTCTTTATATCTGTCTTGTTCCCCATGTCTTGCACTGAATCTATTTTTTTATTCAACCATGAACTCGCAAGAACGCCGTTCTTCAATAATTTCACTGATATTTAACTCTCATGACATTAGATGGGGGGTCACGGCTGAAGTCAACCCATCCAGCCACTAAACAATGGAAAGAGCGCAGAACACTGTCCCCATTACCAAAAGCGAACGACAAACCACGACACGGCCACAACAATGTCTGACAGCAACACCATGTGAGTAAACAAAGAATTTAAATTTAAATCGTCAAGAGAACTATTTGCCCATTATTCATGGGGCAGTAGTGGTGAGTAACTTGTCAATCCGCCACTGTCATGGCCAATGCTTCATAAATTTCCCTTTGGACATTGGCCAGAGGTGACACGCACGACAACACTACTCACCATCCACCCACACAAACCACAGCACATCATAACTAACCATTCATTCAAAAAACAAAAAAAAAAACAAAAAACAAAAAAAAAAAACAAACAAAAAACACACACAGGAGAGAGAGAGAGAGAGAGAGAGAGAGAGAGAGAGAGAGGTTTTTTTTTTGTTTTTTTAGGTCTCTTCCAACACAAGAGGGTTAAAAAGAGAGACCGCGAAACAAAAAAACAAAAAAATCAACAAAAATATACAAATTAAATCAAAATCAAACCTAAAAAAATCAAAGCAAAATTAAAAAAAACCAAAAACAAACAGGCAAAGATTTACAGAAAAAAAAAAATCCCCCTTTAAAAATACAATCACAAACCAAAGAACAGGGTAGGCCCAGAAAGAAAAAGAAACGACATCA
>NW_027625761.1:0-6750 GCF_034508935.2 Berghia stephanieae
CAATGTTTATGAAAACGGCTTTATGACAGAAGGGAAAGAGCTCAGTTTGGTCGTGGTTGGAAAAGGGTGAGTGAGTAAAAAGGGAAAAATCCCCAAACCCTATTTTTAAATTTTTTGATCCCAAAAAAACCTGAATCTTGGCCTTTGAACCCCTTTGTGGGGGTGGGGACGACAAAAGGGAAAAAAATTTCAAAGAAAAAAAGGGATTTAACCATTTTTTAAAAAATTTTTGTTTGGGGCGAAAAAAAACGGGGGGCAAAATCCTGGTGGTTTAAATTTGAAAATCTTCTACCTTGTCGGGGGTTGTGATGAATTTTCCAAAAAAGTTGTGACGAAGCAGAGGGGCCCCGAATGGGGGTTGAATTGATGAGAATTTTTTTATGTTAACCCGCCCTTGCCCTGAATGTCATAATATCACTTTGCCGAGCGAAGTTGACTCATTTGGGAAAGGGTCATCGAAAGTTCCTTTGAAGTAAAGGCCCCATATCAAATAATTTTTGTTAAACCAGCTTTAAAAAGGGATCTCCCAAAAAACAACAGAAAGCATAGGGGGAAAAAAGGTTGTTTACAAATCAATACAAGGATCTAAAAAAACAACAGTAAAAGAATAGGGGGAAAGATTTTGTACAAAAAACAATACAAGGATCTATAAAAAAACAGTACAGCTTTAGGGGGAAAAGAGTTGCTATAAAAACCCAATACAAGGATCTAAAAAAAAAAACAGTACAGCATTAGTGGGAAAAATTTTTAAAACCCGCTAGACACTTTTTTTGCTCAATTTTGCCAGTAAAACAAATAAAATCCTGGACATGCAAAGGGCATTCCCAATCATAAAAACAGTCCAATGTTATTTTTAAAACGGGTTTTTCCGCTTGTAAATCGGACAAAAGGGTTTTTTCCCCGAAATTTTCTGGCCCCCCCTTTTAAAAATATTTTTTTATTTTTTTCCCCAAATTTTTTTTAATTTAAAATTCTGTTCCCAGTGAGAAAACCCGGCCTCTTATAACTAATTCCAAACCTTTTTATGCTTGGGGGTTCTTTTACTTTAGGAGGTTTTCCCCTGAGGGGAAAAAAAGCCCCTAAGGGTCCCCGACCCATAATAGACCACCCCAGCCAAAGATTTTTTTTGGTCTCCCCCGTGAGGATCAGGTACCAAATGGGGAAAAGTTCCTGGGGCCCGGGGTTGGCATGTCCAATTTGGGGATCCCCTTTAGCTTTGGGGGTTTGGGCGAAAAAGACACTTTTTTTTCAGTGACCCGGGCTTTGGGAAATTTTTCCAAAATCAGGGGGCCTTTTCCCCGACGCCACTCTTTCTGACCTGTAATGAACCAATGAAAGTACAAAGATAAGATAAATCCATTTATTGGAAATTTTCTTTGGGGCATTGCCATAGACAATACATTTTCGAAATAATTAAGCAAATAAATAATCAGAAGGAAATACAATGACTAAAAATAGACCAACAAAAAAGCTTAACAAAACTAAACAAAATAAAAAATATCTCATACCTCAAAAAAGTCTCTCTCTTTCCTGTTTTATTTACTCATTACTTCACACACACACACCATGCAGAGACAAACAAACCTCTCATATCCTCCTAATTCCATACCTTATTATTTAACAAATATTACTGTATAAATCAATGCAAAATACAAACATAAATAATAAATCAACAATTTATCATTACCTACTATTATGGGAATGAGATTTTGTTTGTTTTTTAGGGTTTTACAGCATCTTGAGACTCTATGAAGTCCATTGCAGCACCAGTAAAAGTACGATGATAGAGGAAAGTTGTCGATATGAAGTTAGAAGCAGAGAAGAAAAAGGAAGACAAAGAAGACCAGGACCAATCCATCATGACGAGCGCGCCAGTCCATTTTTTTAAAAGGACAAGATTCTGATTGCATAGTTTAGCTTTGTTCTTCAACTTTTTGGAAGGGAAGTTAGTGACCTTTCAAGTCATAACGAAGCCAACAAAAAGCTCCCGCCCACCTCCATGCCTAAACCACCCGTTTTGCATGCTCTGGTCATCTGTGACATCTCAACAAAGAACACAAAGAATGAATGTTACCCACGTGTGGGGTTGTAGAAAATTCCTTTATTATGTGTGCATCTGTGTGTGCATGTCTCTTTGTGTGGATATGAGTGGGTTAGACTAATACTAGGCTTAATGTGCGTAGTTTATGTATAACATAAGGTAAAGCCTTGCTCCCTCTCATTCCACCATCAACTATTCGAAATAGAAAAATGACTGTTACAGGTTTTTAAATCTTTACTAAGTTTGCTCTTTCTCAATAAATATTTTATTTCCTTAATCAAAACGTGAAGGTTTTACCATAAATTATTGCTAATTAGCTCAAAAAAATATATTTTTTGGGATGGGGGCTAAATATTGAAATACTGCTAGACGAGCTGCCATTGTTACAACTGATCAGCTGTAGCAACCAAACACTGTCAGTGTAACTTCCGGAATGCAAGGAAGCGTCACTTGAGTTAAATCCAGAATAAAGATAGGCAGTAATTGGAAAAGGGAAAAAAGAAACACCGCAAGTGACCTCCTGGCCCCCAGGGAGTTGAGAAAAGCCAGCCACACCCCACCCAGGGAATCACATTTATAAATGGTCCAAAAATAAATTGAAAAAAGAGATGAAAGATCATAAATTTTAATTTCTTGGTAAATAGATCAAAAATCAAAACTTACAAACAGACAAATCTAATTGCCAAAACAAATTAATGACTATTTATTTTTGAATGAATTAATTCGTAATCTAAAATAAAAAAACCAGATAAATTTCCCGCAGTGGGGAACTTTTCAGACAGTTGACACTTGGATCCAAACGACTTGGCCGTAGAGTCATATTCTCTTTAGTCTGGGAGTCAAAGGTCGGATTCTCAATGAGACAATTGACAAACATCCACAAGTGACTCTTCACCTGGGTTGTAAAACACAATTTGACATAAAGGTATAGACTAGACGCTTGATCTGAAAATTCCCATCAAAAAATAGAATTTTTAAAAAGTAACAGAGCAACACGCACACAATATAATTAACAAAAATTAATATATAACAGCTTCAAAAAGAACAAAATACCAAACACATAACATTTTGGGCTCAAAACCCTTCATCAGCCAATAATAAAACAAGAGCATTAATAAATCACTGTAAATCCAGACAGACGACAAACAAATCGTTGGCACAGCCGTTTGTTGCGTGTTTTTGCATTTTCGGCTCCAATTGGATGGAATTTTTTTATCACCAAAAAAAACAGTCCCAACCAGCATCTTAAACCAATCTTTTTCATTCTGCTTGTCATGATTTGCTGTGAACTTTGATCATAATAATATGTGTGTGACAGTTGAGCTGATGTTGTAAATCGAATCAATGAATTTGTGTGATACCAAAAATATTGTAAAAGCTCCTCTGAGCACAATTTGGGGATGCCGGCACAATATCAAATAATAAACAATAACAACAACAACAATAATAATATAAACATCAGTTAAGATTTTTTAGGGTTTAAAAGCAACTCGAATTGGTAGCTATTCAGAAATTCATCTCACGACCCCAGCAATTGTGAGACGTGAACTTAATTGGTAGCCATTCATCTTATGATCCCAGCAATTGTGAGACATGTATTTTAATTGGTAGGTTTTCATCTAACGACCCCCAGCAATTGTGAGACATGTATTTAATTGGTAGATTTTCATCTAACGACCCCAGCAATTGTGAGACATGAATTTAATTGGTAGGTTTTCATCTAATGACCCCAGCAATTGTGAGACATGTATTTAATTGGTATGATTTTCATCTAACGACCCCAGCAATTGTGAGACATGTATTTAATTGATAGATTTTCATCTAACGACCCCAGCAATTGTGAGACATGAATTTAATTGGTAGATTTTCATCTAAAGACCCCAGCAATTGTGAGACATGAATTTAATTGGTAGATTTTCATCTCACGACAACAGCAAGTGTGAGACATGAATTAATAAAAAATGGTTTTGTCCTTTCTGGATTTGGAATGGAAAATACTAATCAAGATATTCAGGAATGTCCTTTGCCTGACATTTTTGACGTAAAGATCACATTAAAACATTTTGTGCACAACTTCTGAAAATAAATAATCATCTAGCATCCCCCTTGACAGTTGCAGAATAATTTAATCTTTAAAAAAAACCCTTAAAAAAACATTTCAAGTTTCTCGCAACAGAAAAAGTGATAGAAGATTTCAAACAGCCAGTTTTCCAGCTTTACCCGGAAAAGGGACATCTCTGAACATTGGTCCAGCAGAATATGATTTTAGATACGGCTCTTTTTGAAATATTAAAGTTTTACCAACTGAATGAAAAGTTTCTCCCACTAATCGGCATCTCTCCTGAACCAGTGAGTCTTGTCATTATTTGTATGATGATTTGAATGGTTTGATATTGATAGTAACTTGCTTGATAATGATTTGAATTGGAATAAACAACACAAGTCAAAATGTCAACGAGAACATCACATCATGATCAAAACAATGTGTTTTAAATGCTGTTTGGTGACCTCAAACCAGTTTGCACCGGTTGGTAAGAAACAAAAAGATCGAACTTTCATTAAACTAAAAAATTTTGTGTCTTCTTTTCATTGGTAATTTGCGATAACCAATTCTTTCAATGATTTTTAATGCTATACTCTATAAGAAGCTTGCATCAATTTGATCCAATCAATGACCACGGGAGAGTTCAACAGTCTTTTATGCCATTTAGAAGAAGTGGAACTTACTTTTGGAAGTGACTGTATAACATAATCTAGATTTAGAGCTTATTCTGTTATTTTTTTTAAGTTGCTGGTCAAAAAGGCATCATTCTTGGACTTGATTGGCCATTTCCATACACATAAACAGTCCCATTTTTGTTTCTTCAAATGTTCCCAGATGCACATCAGGACAGTCCCCGCTAAAAAAATTTAATCTTTGTTGAAATCCAAACGAATTACCTGGAAAGGTTTAATGTTGACTTCCTCCTTTATTCTTCTTCTGACCACATCAATCAGCTTGGTCACACATTGGTCGGTGACATAATCAACATGACGACCACCCTGGAATACAAGACCAAATAAAAATACTTTTGGTTAAAACGAGTATCTGTCTGGACTGTGAAATTAGCATTGTACAACAGACATTGTAAAAAGCTTGAAGCACATTTAGTGGATATTGCACTCCTATACAAAACATCATGATTATTTTATATGGATAAACAATCAATACAGGATAGGTTTAAGAACAGATAAACAAAGGTGGACTGACTTGGAGATGCCACAGAATTATCAATACAAAATCACTATTACAAAAAATACATTCAGAATGAAAAGTAAACAAAATAATAATGAAAACAAAACATCGAAATGAAAAATTATTTGACAAAAACGTATATTTTGTGCATGTCGATGGGGGAGGGAGGGTGGAGGAGGGGGGGGGGGGGGCGGGTAGAGTACATTCTTAAAACTTAAATTTAAGATTATTTGTTTAATTTTCATTTAAAATTAAATGTCTTCACCAAGAACAATTTTGTTTCTTATACTTCATAAAATACAAATTTTCTCCATCTTTGATCATCATTTTTTTCATTAAAAAAAAATATAATTTTAAAACAAAGACTTGCTACAGGCTTGCACCTGTGTTTTTTTTAAAAGCTGCAAAACGTTTACAAATTTTGTTTGAAAACCTGCAAACCTACTACTAATTTTACAACAAAGCCAGAGTCACCTAAAAACATTATCATATCATCTATACCTACATCAGGGCTGCCAATTCAGAGAACAAACATTACTGAACTTGAACACAACACATGGACTTTGACCGACCCCCTTTCTGAGTGCTGAACTCCAGTAAAAAGACTTACTTTTCCCCTATTTAGCAGGTGGTTGGAAAATACACTGAGGGTTTATGACAAACTGAATTCCATAAATATATGGACAATTGGCAAACCTTGAAACCAGATGTACATCAGGATTTCTGAAAAGCCAGTCTGTGGTGAAATCCTCCAAACCTGCTACTGCTACTAATTTTACAAGACTGAATTATCAAAAAAAAAAAAAAAAAAACAATTTCATCTTATCTACATCAGACATGGAGTTCACAAACCAGCCAAACTTTTTAAAAAGCCAACCAGATGTAGATCAGGATTTCTGAAAAGCCAGTCTGCAGGTAAAAGCTGGTAATCTGCCAATCTGGCACCCAAAGTATGATTTCAATTTCAATCTAGTTTTTACAATTAGTCGCATTACTTATCTAAATCACATCATATTTACCTTGGTGGTGGCAATGCTGTTGACACAACTCATCTGTTGGAAACCTTTCTCACTTTGTGTTACAGCGACCTCCCATCTGTCGTTGACCTTTTCATAAACGACCTTCAAGGGTCCACCGGTATCATCCGTCTTGTCCTTGACATAAAGGTCGACGTAATCTTTGAAATTTTCACCTACAAAAATACAAGTCATTGTCAACACGACGATGTACTACGAGAACACAAGAGCTAAATTTAATAAAAATAGAAAAAGTAAAAAATCAGAAAAGGTGTGGATGAAATAAGGGTGGGCACTAGTCGATAGGGCCGGTATCAAATACTGGTATCGACTAACGCCCAACCTTAGTATGGAAACAACAGCAGACAGAGCCGAAAGAAAAACACCTGAAAAAATATTCCCCCTTGAACCCGGGTACAAGAATGAATTTTTTTTGTCCCTTGTATTTTTTTTCTTCG
>NW_027625762.1:0-6744 GCF_034508935.2 Berghia stephanieae
TTCCTTTCGGTGATCACCTTTTCCCTTTGACCAAAATTCCCCCCCAGTGGTATCCACCTCTTATAGCCCTGGGCTCACTCCCCCCCTGGTTCCACATCCCCATATCCGAATTTCCCCCCGACAAATGTCCACATCCCCTTTTTAGGTGTTCACCCCAAAATGGGGTCCAACCCAAAAGTCCCAGGGTCACCTCCACGGGGCTTTTATCCTGTGATTCCTCTTTTTTCTCCCAATTTTTGTCCACCCCCATGTCCGGGTTCACTCCCCACGGTGTCCACCTCCCATGACTCAGGTTTAAACCCCCCGTAGCCCCCTTCAATATTACTGTGTTTTACTCCCCCCTATTTCCCTAGGCCCGGTTCACTCCCTTTGGGTTTTCCCCCTTTATATACTCGGGCCCTACTCAGGGGGCCAACCTTTCATAACCCAGGTTCAATCTCCATGATGTCTATTCCATAGCCCTGGGCTCAGTCCCCACGGTGTCAAATTTCCCAAAATTTCCGGTTCACTCCCCATCGGGGGGGGGGGGTAATTTTTTAAGGTCCTACCTTCACTCCCCACTGTTTCCCACCTCCCATAGTCTCGATTCACCCCCCCCCTGGGGTCCCCACCTCCAATATCCCGTGTTCACTCCCCAGTATTTCTCATTGACCCTTTGGTTTACTCCCCACTTGTATCCACCTCCCATAGCCCCCATTCAATTATCTTTTGGGGCCCACCCTCAATAGCCCCCGGGGTTTACTCCCCCCCAAATTGCCACCTCCCAAAACCCCAGTTCAATCATCATTGGTGTCCACCCTAAAGCCCCGGGTTTACTCCCCATTAGTGTCCACCTCCCATAGCCCCGATTAATCCATTGGGGTCCACCCTCAATAGCCCGGGTTCACTCCCCTTAGTTCCACCTCCAAGTTCCATGTTAACCCACAAGAGTCCATTTCCGTGGTTCCATATTTAAAACCCCTTGGGGAGCCCACTTATAACCCTGCTTCACTCCCCAGTGGCGTCCCCCTTCCCTAGACCGGGGTTTTACTCCCCATGGTGCCACCTCCATAGACCGGGTTTTCTCCCCAGTGGGTTTTCCCCATCTCATAGTTTCGGTTTCACACTCCCCACTGGGCTTTGCTCCCACATCCCGGGTTGCACCCCGGGGGCCATACCCGCGGCCTACCTTTACCCCCATTTGGTGTCCACCTTCCTAGCCGGGGTTTACTCCCCATGGGTTTTCCCCATCTCATAGTTCGGGGTTTTACACTCCCCACTGGCTTTTCCTCCCCCACCCGGATTTTCTACCCACGGGGGTTTCCCTATCCCGCGCCTACCCCACTCCCCAATGGTGTCCACCTTTTCCCAAAACAGGGGGTTTACTCCCCAGTGGGTCCACCTCCATAACAGGGTTCACTCCCCAGTGGGGTCCACCTTCCAAGACAGGGGTTCACTCCCCGTGGTGTCCACCTTTCCCTAGGGCCGGGGGTTCACCTCCCCAGTGGTTTCCACATCTCATAGTTTTTGGTTTTACACTCCCCACTGTTTTGCCTCCCACAGTCCCCGGATTGCTACCCACGGGGGTTTCCCTCCCGCGTCCTACCCTTCACTTTTCCCCAGGGTTCC
The DNA here is from genome assembly GCF_034508935.2 of Berghia stephanieae. Lineage (NCBI taxonomy): Eukaryota > Metazoa > Mollusca > Gastropoda > Nudibranchia > Aeolidiidae > Berghia > Berghia stephanieae. The sequence continues at coordinate 1,609 of NW_027625762.1, forward strand.
ACCTTCCATAGACCGGTTTACTCCCCAGTGGTTTTTCCCCATCTCATAGTTTTGGTTTCCACACTCCCCACTGGGCTTTGCCTCCCACGTCCCGGATTGCTACCCACGGGTGTCCATATCCCCGGTCCCTTTTCCTTCACTCCCCAGGGTCCCACCTTCCATAGACCGGGGTCACTCCCCAGGGTTTCCACATCTCATAGTTTTCGGTTTCACCTCCCCACTGTCTTTCCTCCCCCAGTCCCCGGGTTTCTACCCCCCGGGGGCCATACCCGCGGGCCTACCTTTCACTCCCCCGTGGGTCCACCTTCCCTAGACCGGGGGGTTTACTCCCCGTGGTTCCCCTCAAGTTTCGGGTTTCCCCACCCCCACTGGGCTTTTCCTCCCACATCCCCCGGGTTGCTACCCACGGTGTCCATATCCCCGTCCTACCTTCACTCCCCATGGGGGGCCACCCTTTCCCTAGACCGGGGCACCCCCCGGGTTTTCCCCATCCAAGTTTCGGTTTCCACTCCCCACTGGGCTTTGCCTCCCACAGTCCCGGATTGCTACCCACGGGTGCCATATCCCGCGGTCCACCTACTCCCCAGGGGGCCCCACCTTCCCCTAGACGGGGTTACTCCCCATGGTTTCCCATCCAATTTCGGTTTTTAACCCCACTGGTCTTTGCCCCCCGTCCCGGGTTTCACCCCGGGTGTCCATATCCCCCCCCGGTCCTACCTTCACTCCCCAGTGGTGTCCACCTTCCATAACGGGTTCACTCCCCAGTGGTTTCCACATCCATAGTTTCGGTTTCACACCCCCCCACGGTCTTTCCTCCCACAGTCCCGGATTGCTACCCACGGTGTCCAATCCCCGTCCTACCTTCACTCCCCAGTGGGGTCCACCCTTTCCAAAAAAGGGGTTCACTCCCCCGGGGTTTCCCCCATCTCAATTTCGGTTTCACCCCTCCCCCACTGGTTTTGCCTCCCCCATCCCGGGTGCAACCCACGGTTCCCAATCCCGGTCCTACCTTCACTCCCCATGGGTTTCCCCCTTTTTATAGACGGGGGCACCCCCATGGTTTCCCCCCCCAACTCATAGTTTCGGTTCCAAATCCCCACTGGTCTTTGCCTCCCACATCCCGGTTTTGCTCCCCCAGGGGTGTCCATATCCCGCGGTCCTACCTTCACTCCCCATGGGTCCACTCTCATGCCCCATTTTCACCCCCTAATGTGTCAACCTCACATCCCCTTGAACCACCCCCGCTTGTGTCCACCCCCCCCTAGTCCTGGTTTTCAATCCCCAATGGTTTCCACCCCCAAATTTATTGGTTTATCCCTCGATTTTCTCATGCCCCGGTTCCTCCCCTGGTTTTTAAACCTTCTATACCCCGGGGTCAACCCCCCAAGGGTTCCATCTCAAAAACCCCGTGTTTTACTCCGTTTTTGGTTTCCCCCGGGCCAAGTTCACTCCCCACAGATCCACCTCCCATAACCCCCCGGGTTACTCCCCAAGTTTCCACTCCCATAGTCTCGGTTTCCCCCTCCTCACTGGGGTCCACTCCATAGTCCCGAGTTCACCCCCCGACTGGTGTCCACAAAATTAATTATTCACCCATACTACACAACCTCTCCCAAAAGTCTACCCACCCCCTTCCTAATGACGCATGGAACTTAGTAACACGGCTCTAAACTATCGGAACAATGGCGGACCCGAAAAGAAAATTTTTTCCCGGCGAGCAAAAAAACGTTTTTAGAGGGAAAAAAAACACATAAATTTGTCATTTTTTTGATTTTTACACATTCTGATCACATAGTTTATAAAAAGTTCTAGCCACATGAAGAATAAAAGAAAATGATTTTCTTTATTTAAACCAAGATAGCCCCGTGCGGGGCGCGGACATCAACTTTTGAATAAAATTTTCCCCACGGACCCCAAAATAGGGGTTTCCCACATTTTTTCACAGTATGTTCACCTCCCCATAAATAACCCCCTGATCTTACCCTCTGGGTCTTCTTCTAATCCCCGTTCATTTCCTGACGGGTGTCCAACCCTAACCCCATTTTCATTCCCCATGGCATCCACCTCCCATGACCCCGGGTTCACTCCCACTGAAAAAAAAAAAAAAAAACAAAGGGGTTCCACTTTTACTAAATAGGGGTTCCACCCCCCTGATCCCGGTTTCACTTCCCCACTGGTGTCCGTATTTTAAATTCGGGTTTTTCAATCCCCCCCCCCCCCCAAATTTTTTAAAAATGACCTTATATAGCGAAATATCCACTAAAAATTGCTAAAAGCCTTTAAAGTGGCCCGGGTCAACAGCAATTTTAACATGTAGGACGGGACAGAGCCTTCAGGCGTTTTAAAATTTTTTCGGACAAAGACAACCTGTTAACGACCATACCCTTTTACACCCCCAGTACGGTGAGAAAATGTAAAAGAGTTTTTTCCAAGGACTCAACATGCGCCGGCCGAGCTCGAACCCAGGACCTTCCCCGACCGAAAGCGTTTTAAAAACACAACCACATAAGCCCAAAAAATACCACTGGCCATATTTTTTTGGGTCCTGTGTTCAATCCCAAAGGTGTTTTCTCTCAAACCCCCGGATTCACCCTCCCCTGATGTCCAACCCCAGGGGTCCCGTTTCCCCCTTTTTATCTGTAGACACAAGTGCGGCATGTGGTCTAGGGTATGACCTCGCTTTCATGGGAAGGGTCCCGGGTTGAGCCCGTGCTTGACGTTAATTTAAATCCTTGAAAAGGCTTTACTCACATTCTCTCACCATACTCAGGTGTAAAAGGAGTACCCCTTAACACGTTTCTTTTGCCCAAAAATTGTAATACGCCTAACAGGGTCGTCCCGCCTACATTTAAATGTTCGTGACCAGGACCCCTTGTAAAGCCTCGGGGCAAAAGTTTAGTGGAATGCGCTATAAAAAACTCAATTTTTATTATTAAAATCCCAAAAAAAAAAGTAAATGGGAAAAAAATCCAGGGCTTTGATGTTATAATACCAGGGGGATTAAAAAATTTGGGCTATGGATGCGGCGCGATGGGGGTTAAACTGGAGCCTTTTTAAATAGACAATGGAAGCCAACCCCAAAAGAGGGCGAACCCACTTTTTTTTTTAAAATTCCTAATTCTTCCCACTGGGGGTTTCCCCCCAAGGGGCTCTTTTGTTTCCCCCCCAAATATTTTTACCTCCCATTTTCCCCCGATAAATCCCACAAATTCCACTTAAATGGCCCTGGGCAATCCCCCCCTGGTGCTCACTAGTGTCCCCAAATCGCCCCACGCCCCCATCGGGCCCGTTTTACGTAAAACACCCGGCACGCCCCTTTGTCCCCCGATCAGAAAATGACAATCTATTGAGTACAGCGTAATAACATGGCATTATAAACTCTTTTCGATAAAAAAAATAGGAAAAATTTGCACGAAATTGTTTTCACTGAAAAAAACCGGAAACTTTTTCATGATTTGCAAAAACACCCTGCATTGCTGATTTTTTTTTGAGCCTCACCACAGCAGGACGCATAATACTCTTGTTTTGGGAAAATAAATTGATTGAAATCTGTGACAAAGCAAATTACACTCTGCGATAACCATTGGGTATAACCCTTTCTTACAAAACCATGGACCTTTCATTACCATACAAATCTTTGCCTTTTCCGCTCTTCCCTTTTGTTTGGCTCACCAACCAAACAAAGGCTCAGACTCAAAAAATCTAAAATCAGACTCTAATTTTAAAGAGAATGAGCGTGGAACCGACTTACTCCTTTTTAATTTTTTACCATACATTTAGAATTTAAAAAAAAAACTTAACCCTACTGTCAAAGCATTTTTGATTGAAGATGCTTTTATTTCTAGCTATTTATTTTAAAAAAAAAAGAAGTGCACATCGTCATCGTAAAGAAATGCAAAATAATAATATAGAAAAGCTAAGTATAGTAGTGTAATAAAGAAAAAATTTTTTTTTAAAAAAAAAATAGAAAATTAACAAAAACGCATTGATTTTTTAAAACAGCCCCCGTAAAGATTTTCTGGGTGCTTTTTACACCCGAAAAGAGGTTCGGGGGCTATTTTTTAAAGTCCGTAAAAGGTTCCGGGAATTTTTACACCCGAAAGATGTTCCATTGCTTTTTTTACGGCATTGATGCGATTCGTTAAATTATCCCCATAGTTAAGATTACATCTTTTGCAGTATTCAAAAACTTCACATATTTTTTTTACTCCCTTTTTTTAGATGTACAATCAGAGGCGGAAAAGAAAGCAAAATTAATTTCATTTAACTATTAAGACAAAAAGCAAAAATAAAAAAAACAAACAATTTAAAGGAAAGCAATCTTTTAGCGTTTTTTTAGGGTACTGTTATTTTTATAACAATAATTAATTAAATTTATTTTTTTTTTGGCATAAGTTAGTTTGCAGAACAGAACAGCCCGTTTTCTACATCAGTGGGCAGGTTTGTTTTTATTTTGATTTTTTTTTTCTGTCAAACATACATAAAAGATCTATTACCAAACCTGAAAAGTATATTTAGCCTGCTTAGTCGACACCCCCAAAATATAAATTTACAGTTTCTTTTTTTTAACTTTTCCCTATAACCAGTCAGGGAAGACTAACGGTTTATACAAAATTTTAAAAAAAAACGTAGACGCAAATTTAGGGGGCAGTCCCCTTTTTCACGTGAAGGGGTTTGAATCCAATACAGAAAAAAAGGGCCGTTTACAAACCAATTTTTGGGCACATTTTTTACCATAATTTTAGAACCCCCCCCCCCCCCCCCCCCCCAACCCCCCCCAAACCCTATTTGTGGACAAAAAAAGCTACCCCCCCCCCCCCCCCTTTCCCCCCATGGGAAATTTTCCCGGTAAAGATGCACATTTCGAAACACCTCATGCTTAAAAAATTGTTCTTTTGAAAAATATTTTTTTAAAAGAAATAAATAATATGATGATTTTTTACTACCATGGGGCGGGCATGATCCAAAAGAATAAGGGCCCAAACTGACCTCTTTGGGGGGCCCAGGGGGAAGGCATTTTACCCTTGGTCCCCCACGCGTTGCTCCTACTCTAAAAAACCATTTACCCATTTTGTTCCACCCAAAAAAGAGTGGTCGCTTATTGCCCCCATCCCATTTTGGGGGTTTTTTTATTGT
>NW_027625763.1:5000-6745 GCF_034508935.2 Berghia stephanieae
TTATGTCCTCTTCCAACACAATTGAGGTTATATGAGAGACCGCTGAAACAAAAAAAAAAAAAAAAAAACAAGCAATCTAACAAAAATAGTACAAATGTAAATCAAAATCATAACCTAAAGATATCATAAGCTAAATTATAAATAACCAAGAACAAACAGGCAGAAGATTTACAGAAAAAAAAATCCCCTGTCAAAAATACAATCACAAACCAAAGAAGCAGGATAGGCTAGTAAAGAGAAAAAGAAACGACATCACTATCTGATCGTACACCCATACGAACATCATAGGTATATATTCAAGGGTGATGCTCCCATCGAATCACCCGCTGGGTCCGGGGATAGATAGACAGATAAGTAGGTAGATATATATAATCTAGCGAGAATGGGAGAGAGAGGAGTGGGGGATAGAGGGATAGAGATAGATAGATAGAGAGCGGAGATAGATAGAAGGAGAGATAGATAGATAGAGAGAGAGAGAGAGAGGGAGGGAGAAAGAGAGAAAGAGAGAGAGAGAGAGAAAGAAAGAGAGAGAGAGGAGAGAGAGAGAGAAACAAGGGGGGGGGGGCACACAAAATTAACTAAATGTACTCACATTCCTCAATTGTGCGTGTGTGTGTGTGTGTGTGTGTGAGAGAGAGAGAGAGAGAGAGAGAGAGAGAGAGAGAAAGTAGGAGTGAAATATCTGTTCAATGTTACGTTATTATATAACGTCAAACAAGTGTAACTAAATGACAAATTGCCATATTTATGTACAATAAAGATCTATTATTATTATTATTATATTATATTATTATATTATTATTATTATTATTATTATTATTATTATTATTATTATTATTATTAATAATAATAAATAATAATAATAATAATAATAATAATAATAATAATAATAATAATAATAATAATAATTAATAATATAATCTGTGATTTTAAAATTTATTTTGGGGCTGGGTGGTCGGGGATAGATAGACAGATAGGTAGGGAGATATATATAATATAGCGAGAATGGGAGAGAGAGGAGGGGTAGAGGGATAGAGATAGATAGATAGATAGATAAGTATAGATAGATAGATAGATAGATAGATAGATAGATAGATAGATAGATAGATAGAATAGATAGATAGATATGAATCGTGTTTGATACAAATATGGTACGAAAAGTGCTCGACATGTAGTAATGGAGCGAATTATTATTTAAAATATTTACCACAATGTTTGGGGCAGTCTACATCAATGTTTCAGGCTTAATTTGCCATCTTCAGGACTGAGTTGTTTTGTTGACTGTTGTTGTTTCTTGAAGTGGTTCCGGTTGAAGTTAATTAAGAGGAATTTGCGCCGATGGGGACACTTTCCGTACATCTCACTTTTCATGTTGAGTGTGGCTTCATGGGGTGTTTGATTATAGTATATTTCTCTTCCAGGCATAAGCTACATTGTTTTGATGTTGGTGTGTATCCTGTTGCTTTAGATAAAATTTTCCATGAAATGTTGTGGTCTAGTTTGTTTAGCGGGCAATGTTCTTTATTTCTGCAGTTGCATTTTCTAGTGGGGGGTTTTTTGCCCTTTTTCGGTGGTTTATTAATATTTTTTTGTTGTGGCTTGGGGAAAATTTTTTGTTCTATGTTGCGCATACCGAGTAACTTTTTTTTAGGGGTTTTTCCCGTTGATAATTTTTTGTAGGCCCCCTGGTTTTTTGGAAAGGGTGTATCAATTAATTTAGGAAAATGCTGTCCTATGTTTGTGCT